>NC_052049.1:161683246-161937867 GCF_903992535.2 Arvicola amphibius | reverse complement strand
TGCGGTAACTATTTGCAAACAGGAAGGCAAGCTGATCCGCTGTTTCCAATTAGAATGCCCTATCGCCAATGCTAGTGGCTCATAAAGAGGAGGAAAGGAACCTGGAGAAGGGAAATGCCAGGAGGAGGGGAAAGCGAATCCTCCTTCTCCCTGGAGCATAGGGGTGGGGAGACCTTTCCTGGGAAAGCAGGTCATCTCGTTGGCTCATGCATCATAATCACTGGAAAATGATACGGGGCATGATTTCATTCCTCAAGTGGCCTCTGCTTAAAGACAAAGACCACATAGCAAGAGGGGGACCTGGAAGACCTCTAGCCAAAGCCTAAAGTGGCAAATTCTGGGTTTTCCTTCCTGTCCTCACGCTCACAGCTTCTTTCAGATGTCTCTCTCCTTTTAAAAGTGTGTGTATCAGCTGGGGGAGGGGTCCCATTCAACAAAAGCAAAACAACAACAAACCCTACAGTTTCTCTAGTTTACAAGGAAGGAAAGTTCTTTGCTACCTTACAACAGTGACACGCAAGTAAGTAGATGTGGCTGTGTCCTGATCTTCCAGTTATCCTTGAACACACGTGCTGAATTAAGTGTTGCTGAGGTTCAGTCTCTGTGGCGAGTACGCAGCAAAGGATGAGACGCTGACATTCACAGGGTTGTGCAAAGTGTATTTAAAATCCCAGTAAGAAGCCCTCAAGTTAATACGCACACAGGAATTTAACTTGTGTGTGCACGTGAACACACACAGGGCATTGGTTCCTCCAGGGAATTGTGCCAAGATTCACTATTTACAAATACAGTAGCAATTAAGAGCATACACAAAACAGCTACCTTTTTGGGAGCACCGTCTGACCAGTACTGAGGTAACTGCTCATGTACCCCATGTGCTTGCCTAAAATTATACCATGAAGCCGAGACTCCCATTCACCAATGTGGTGTTGGCTCTTAGCCAGAAGGGCTTACCAAGAAGCGTGACGCATATTTAATATACACTACCTCGGTGGTTTGTGATGAAGAGCTGCCATTTTAATGACAGGTTAACATGTATAAGAAATGTCTAACAACACTGGCCAGTAAGGTCATCGGAAGAGTCTGGGGGCATGTCGCTAACCTTCTGAAATAGCTGCCAATCATTTCCATAGTCTGGATTCAAATGAGACTTTGGTGTTTACTGGACAATTGGAGTCTTAGAAATTTCAGTAGTAAGTAGCACGATCCTGACTTTCATAATAGAACTGCCTCGCGTACTCCTGATTGCCTTTCAAACGTTAAGCAAGGTCACGTGCATTCCTGTCCTCTCTCCCATCCCTTGTGGTTGCATCAGGAACCTCAGCCACATTAGAGGGCTGAGTCTTGCAGAAGTCATATGCACTGTACACCTCTGAGCTACTTCTGCTCCCACTACAAACCTAAAACCAAGCCTGTCTTCCTTCCCTTCTGTTCAACCATGATTTGCAGAAAAGTAGTAAGAAGACGCTATTCTCCCAGTACAAGAACAGTGTCTGAGGACCAGTCATTTGGGCATTGCTTCAAAAGGCACATTTATTTAGTGGCAACTTAAATAAGTAGAGAGAAAAGAATCAAATTAAAAGATTAAAAAAAATAACAAAAACCCAGGGTGGGGTTTGTGTACTACATTAAAGTAAGTAGGAATTGGAGACCTATACAAACCACTGGGGCCTCACCAATAGTCTAATCGGGGCCCCTAAGTAGTCATTCAGCTTTATCATGACACTCACGGGCCTTCAGAAAACACTGTTTAAAAATGTGGTAGAGTGCTTAAGCAGCTTGTCCTGATGTCCAGCTCACATGTGCGATGTAGAAGGCTGCAAACCAGAAATGTGTGATGGAAAAAAACTCAGCGCGTCTCATGGGCTTTGATAAATTATGAAAAAAATATTATTGTATATATTATCACTTAAATAACATATGATAAACATTTTGAAATAATTAACTTGTGTTCACATTCCATGCATTGTCTAGCGGGTTAAGCCCTGGGTTTGTGTCTCTGTGCCCATTTCTCAACACAGAAAGGTCCATTCTTTTGACAAATCCAAGCATTTCTAGACTGCAGTGGGAGCAGCCAGGGATTTGTGTTTATCCTCTTTACTGCATACCTGCCTGAATTCACTAAGGGACACACAAGACTGTTAGGAACGCCAACTGCTTGGGGTTCTGTGATTTTCTTCAGTGTCTTTGCAAAATCCCTGAATAGACAATACCTAATTTTCTTCCCAGAGGCCCTTTTCCTTCTGCTTCATCCCCATCTCCTCTTCCAAAGCCAGGGGACTGCGGTCCCCAACTAGCCCAGACCTTTTCCTTGTGGTCTACAGCACCCTCCTCTAGCAAAGGAAACAACAAAACTTGAAAACAAACCAACAATAACAACAGAAACTCCACGCAAACAGGTGGGCAAACCATAGCCTCCTCCCGGGTGGAGGCTCACTTTTTACTGCAGAATTCCGAGCTGTTCAGGAACTTCCTGATGACTAGCCCCAGGCAAACCACCAGCAGCAGCATGTAGCCCACAGTGCCGGAGAAGGTGGGCGCATCAGGGGACGCCTGGAGGAACTGGCGCAGGCCCTCTTCTACGTAGTACACCTGGTCATAGATGCTGAGGAAGGTGAAGATGTGGAAGAGTTGGTGGCTGTGGCCGATGATGTCAAAGAGACCCGGCTGGATGCGCTCAGGGATCTTGCTGACATTGAAGAAGGCGGCCACCACCAGCCAGAAGTAGCGGCGGTAGAAGTTTTCTATGAAGTGCACGAAGAGCGTGGGGTTCTCGCCTCGCAGGTCGAAGAGCCAGCTCTCCAGCATAATGGGGCAGGCCATGCTGAGCGGCATGACGAAGACGAAGGTGCGCAGGGCGAAGGGGTAGGAGCACCAGTCAGTGCGGCTCTTGCAGCAGGCCACGGTGCAGGCCACGGCCAGCACGAAGGCCACGGGCAGCACGAGCGCACGGTAGACCGCGATGAGGAGGGTGCAGTCCACGTGCCAGCCCAGGCGCTGCTGCACATACGGCGTCATGACCCTGGCGTCCAGCAGGCTCAGGCTGGGCAGCAGGTAGTAGTAGTAGGCCACGGTGCTGCCAAAGCCGTAGTAGCTGATGGAAGCGTAGTCCAGGTAGAAGAAGGCGGCGCGCAGGCGCAGCGACAGGCAGCTGAACACGTGCGCCGTGCAGCTCATGGCGAAGGTCAGCAGCACTTCCCGAACGCATAGCACCACAGGCGGCAGCAGCCAGGGGTGGTGGAAGGGCAAGTCGCTGCCGCCCAGGAAGAACAGGCGACAGAACTTGCTGAGGAAACAGCAGCAGCGGGATGAAGTGCGTCCAGAAGTTGAGCGTCCTCGTTGGTGGGCTTCAGCACCGAGGCCAGGCACTCCTGCGCGGTGCACGGCAGCCGCCGGTAGCCTGGACAGGATTGAAGCACTCCACGAAGTCGTCGGGCAACCTCGTCCCAGCGCAGCAGCGGCTTGGCGGTTGGTGGCCGGCGGGCTCCGGGGTGCGGAGGCGGGGTGCGAGCGCCGGGAGGCAGGGGCTTGGCGGTCCCTTGGCGCCCGCGCCCCGCTGCAGCAGGCGCCGCGGCATGGTGCCCCGGGCTGAGCTAGGGCGCGCGCAAGGCACCTCGGGCGCCGGTCGCCGTCGGAGCCTTTGTGCGCGCGCGTTGCGCGCGGGGACCGCGGCCGCAGGTTGGCGACGCGGCCTCGGCTTGGGAGCCGGCTGCTCCGGGAGCTCGGGGCACCGGGGGACAGCTGCGCACGGCTTCCCGGCGGCGACCTCGCCACGCTCGCCTGTGTCAGCGCGCAGCCGGCCGCGCTGCGGTGGTGGCGGCGGTGGCGCGGCTGACTGCGGTGGCGGCGGCGCGGCGGTGACTGGGCATCGTGCGCGCGGGGCGGGCGGCGGGAGGCGGGATGTGCGCGA
Source organism: Arvicola amphibius (assembly GCF_903992535.2). Classification (NCBI taxonomy): domain Eukaryota; kingdom Metazoa; phylum Chordata; class Mammalia; order Rodentia; family Cricetidae; genus Arvicola; species Arvicola amphibius. Next base: position 161,933,957 of record NC_052049.1, on the reverse strand, counting down.
GGCGCTGGCGGGGGAGGGCGGCGCCGCGCAGGGCGGGGGCCCCCGGGGTTAGGGTGTCTGCGCCGCGACGAGGGATGAAGGTGTCCCCTGTCTTGCGTCGCCTAACATCCCCCCACCCCCTTCTGGGGCTGCAGCGGCTCGGGCCCGCCGCGTTAATGATTGATGCGGGGCCGGAGGCTGGCCAGAGACGCGGCCGCCGGCGCTCAGGGCGTGAGTGGACCAGGGGATTCGAAGCGCGACAGCCACGCCGGCGTTCTAGAGGACACTGGGGACCCGAGTTCGCGGGGGGTGGGGAGCCGGGCGGGGCGGAGGGATGCTCTAACTGTAACCTGCCGAGATGTCAGGGAGGGCTCTGCGATACCCGCTTAGAGACAGCGTCCGGATCCGAGCCTTGCGGTTGTCAGATACCTGGTGTTGCCTCTTCATCCTGCTCTCACCGGGGTGTGTGTGTGTGTGTGTGTGTGTGTGTGTGTGTGTGTGTGTGTGTGTGTGTTCGCGCGCGTGCGCGAGTGTTGCCCTCCTACTCAATCCACAGCAAGCCTTAGTTTTTCTCCGCTCTAGCGGACCTATTCAGGTGCGTCACTATTCTCCTCTCTCTCTCTTTGTGGTGTTCAAAGGGACAGTCCCCAAACTGGTCTTCGGCTCATTTCACCAACATGGGAGCTCCAGCTCACCCCTTTGTGTCTTTAGTCAGATGAGGAGCTCAGGGGCGAGGCTCGACAACAGATTTTTGAAGAACAATTTAAGACGATGTCATGGAACTGAATGCCTTTAAGGAACAGAGGAATTTATTTAAAAGGGTTTCCCAAGCAGAGCTGTTCAGGAGTTTCGGGAGGGTGTGGATGAGGGAAGAGTATAGGTGCCTTCTAGAAGGAACTTGAAAAGAGAGTTGAGCCCTTTCCTAGAGACACAGAGGCACTGGCTTGATAGACCTCTGCATAACCAGGAGTACCTGGCCGGCTAGTTTGGGTTTCTTCTGGCAAGGGGTTTGAAGAAAAGGAGAATTAAAGAATTCAAAGGTTTGTGATGGACAGTGGTGTAAAAATACCATACCCTAGGCTTCCAAGATGGCATTTCCCTGTGGTGTTGAAATGTTCACCATGTCCCATGGCCCAGTGACAGGGGTATGGTTTCATCAGACCAGTGCTTCACCTTGGTGTATGTGACGTCTAAAATTTTAGGGAGAATTTTAAAATGTCTTAGATATTCATTACCTCGTTTTGCAGGTAAAGAAATGAAGGCCCCGTCACCATCATGAGCACGCCCAGGTGGTGAATCTGAACCCAGACAGGCTACTTTTAGACTTCATGTATGAATCTAGAACACCCAGTAACCTCTTTCGGCCAGGACACTGAAAGGAAGGAAGGACCATTTCACCTAGGAAAAGGCTTTCAGTTTTCTTTTTAAAATGTATTTCATGTTCATTTTAAAGTTGAAAGGTCACTATCATTAAAGCAAATCCTGTAAGGAGGTTAAAGAAGATTTTCTTAGAGGCACAACATGATCTAAGTTATGGATAAGTTGTTTATAACTAAACTGTCATTTTCTATTGTAAATGTTTAGAATAATTACTCGTCTTTTTTTTTTTAAGTTTCAATCCTCTCTGAAATAGTTTCCATTCATTGATTTAGCAAATGCTTGCACAACTAGGCCAAAGGTTCACATTGGCCTTGTATCCTTCTGACCTATCACACGTTCCTGGTTAGTGGGTTTGTAATGAGTTAGGCTTTGTTGAAGGTTTTTAGCTGGTATTTTTCTTTATATCCTTTTCCCTTTTAGTGCTTTTCATTTTTAAAATAAGCTTTATTTTCCTTTAACGCATGTAAAGGGACCTGTTGTGGGGTATTTTACACTGTGTGAAGATGTATTTGCTGTGATTGGTGTAATAAAAAGCTAAATGGGACAATAGCTTGGCAGGAGGTATAGGCAGGACTTCTCAGGGAGAGAGAGGGAGAGGAGGAGATAACGTAGGTGCAGCAGGATGCCAACGAGACTCAGAAGGAGTCAGACACACAGAGTGGGAAAGAGAGGTAAAAAGCCACCAGTCAAACGATTAATATCAATGCGTTAAATTAAGTTATAAGAGCGAGTGGGAGAAGCCTAGCTAAGGCCGAGCTTTCATAATAAGAAATTTTCTTGTCATTATTTGGGAGCTGGCAAGTGGGGCAGGGTAAGACTGGTTACAAACTATATTTTTCTCGTGGCTTTTTACCTTTCTTTCCCATTCTCTATATCCTACCCATTTTGAGTCTCGTTGGCATCTCCCTGCACCTCAATTATCTCCTCCTCTTCCTTTCTCTCCCTGAAAATCCCGCCTATACCTCCTGCCTAACTATTGGCCGTTCAGCTTTTTATTACACCAATCACAGCAAATACTTTCACACAGTGTACCAATAATCCACAACAGGGACCCATGCTAATTTGTAAAATCGATTAAGAAGAGTCGAGCATTTAATTCAGGTGGATGAATGCTGAATCCGAACCGCAGGCAAATCATAAAAAATTAAATTGTTCATATTCTCTTTGTTTCCTCACAAACAACTAAGCTGTGGCATGGAAAAGGTGCTGATCGTATTATAATTCCCACATTTGCAACCCTTTGTTTCCATAAGCAGCAACTTTTATTATTGGGAGAAATTTCATGTTTATTTCACAAATTTTTCTCTTACATACAGACCTAGACTTGATTTTCTTTGCCTTGTTTTTCTTTGGGGGACAGACTCTTACTATGTAGCTCTGTCTGGTCTTGAACTAGCTATGAAGACCAGACTGGCCTTGAAATCATAGAGATTGACCTGTGTCTGCCTCTGAGTGCTGGGATTGAAGAGGAGGGCTCTCATACCCAGGCAGAACTGGATTTTTACAGCTATAAATGCAAATGCTCTGAGAGCAGGCAGTGGGCTGGCTAGGAGAAGAGGGGGACCAGTGAGGAAGGAAGAGAGGAAGGCTCTACCAAGAAGGGGAGGTGGGTGAGTATGTGCAAAGCAGAGTGACTCATCTTTATAAAAATGCCACAGTGAAACATTATTCTGTATGGTAAATAAATGCTTCAAGCAAAAGGATGGGTTCTCTAAATGATTGTGCACAATCTCTAGCTAAGTCGTATATGCCTTTCTAATTAAGGCTGATAGAACTGGCCTGGCATGATGGCACACACCTTTAAACCCAGCACTTGGGACCCAGAGCAAGTAGATCTCTGAGTTCAAGGCCAGCCTGGTCTAAAATACAAATTCCAGGATAGCCAGGGCTACACAGAGAAACCCTGTCTCAAAAAAACAAAAAACAATAAAAAGTTATAGAATTGACTCTGGTAAAATATAGTGGGTTTTTTTTATTTTAATAAAGTGAGTGTTTTGTAAAGTCAAAAAACTGTTTTGTGATGTTCTTTCTTTGAGAAAGTGTCATGACCACTGCCCTTCTTCCTTCCTTTTATATTCCTAACCCCACATGAAGCGCAAAACCAGCCAATGTAATGGGCAGGGTGACTGTGAGCAAGGAACATGATACACACATATGAAAATGTATACAAATCCCAAGGAGTACCTTTAAAAATATCAAAACAAGAAGAACCAGGTTGTGCTACAGAGGGAAAGTGGCGTTCGTGATCCTTCTCTGGTGTGGAGTCCAGACAACTGTCCTTGCTGCCTGATAGAGCTATAGAGAGGAACTAATGAAATAGCAAAACTTATAATGTTTTCATCATCAAACAGAGCAGCAATGCAAGTCTTCCTTAACTACTGACAATCAATAGAGCTTCTCTAATTCTTTGTTTGTTTGCTTGCTGTTTTGAAACGGGGTTTCTCTGTGTGATCCTGGCTGTCCTGGAACTTGCTTTGTAGATCAGGCTGGCCTCGAACTCACAGAGATCTGCCTGCTTCTGCCTCCTGAGTGCTGGAACAAAAGACGTGTGTCACCACCACCACCTGGATGAGGTTCTCTAATTCTTAAAATTGAAATATGGAACCCCATTTGCCCAAGTCCTGCACGAGCTGGGTTTTGTGTTTGGCCTCTGGTAATCTTAACTACTGCTTGTCAGCGAGAAGCATGCGCATATCACTGGGCTTGGCAAGGCAGATAGAAGCAATAGGCCAGCTGCCATTCCCAGGGCAGTGCCATAGATTAGGCATCTGGAGGGAACCAGGCTCTCTGCAATGGTCTTGATGGCCAGAAACCATCAGGAGTGATGCTGAGAAGCCGATGCTGGCATTCAGAGATAGAAGCTAGCAAGGTCTCTCAAGACTGGAAAGTGGCTTTAGTTGGCGAGAATACAGAAACTGTAAATTGGGTTGCTCCACATCCTGGGAATGGAGCTACCTGGAACTGCTGTAGCAAACCAGATGGATTTCTCTCCTAATAGGATTTTCTTTTGTGTGTCTTTCTTTTGGAAAAAAATGAGACAGAAAAAAAATTCTTCAGCAATTTCAACCTGTAGAAGAGCAAGTCCTTTTATGATATACCTATTTTCAGAGAGATTTTTCTTTTGTTCTGGCGTTCAAACCTGGGGCCTTGCACATGCCAGGCAAGTATTCTATCGCAGAACGACATTTCCATCCCCTTTTAAGCTTTATTTTGAGACATAGTCTTAATTAACCAGGTTGTCTTTGAGCTCAGGTATTCCTTGAACTGTCTACCCTCCTGCCTCAGCCTCCAGAACAGCTATAATTTGAGGACTACATCACCAGGACAGTGAGAGCTAATTTTGTTTTTTAGTTTTATTGTTGCCCCAAACCAGCCAACTAAACAAAAAGCCACAGTGGACCTCCAACTTGACTGCCCTCAAGAGTCTGCGTAAGAATTCTCTCAAACATTCAGGCTGAGCAGAGATGTTCCATTCTCTCCCAAATACAAATAGCTTTGCTGTTGTTTTCAGTCACTCTCTTCCAGGCCAGAGAGAGTCACAATAGAATAATAGCGTCTGAGCTCCCTAATGGAAAGGAGGGTACCTGTGACAGCCGTTGGAGAAAGCCTGGTGGGAAAGGCTTGCCCATTGATGGGTTGGGCTGGGTTCTCATCTCTTGAGCTGTTGCTTCTAAGTTGGCAACAGGGTTATCTTTTTTTTAGGGGAGAGGGAAGCAAGCCGAGGAAGACTTATTGAGACTATGTCCACCTTTCAGGGTCAGGGCCATTCTCCAACCTGCCTCCTTCCCCTATGGGCGGTCTCCAAAGCAGGTGCACATAGCAACTAATTAAGATGAGGAATGTCCAAACTTCTGCACAAATGGATCTTATTTTCAGTGTCTGTACTGTGAGGATCTCATGATACACCTAGCATGTCGTGAATGTGTAAATGCAGTCTGGTGTGGGGTGGGGCCACAACACCATAAGGAGAGAGATCAGAACTGTTTATTGACCTCTGTTCCACGATCCATTGCCCTTGTTTGTCCCACCTGCTTCCGTCCCCTTTCTTTCAGGATGAACTCCTCCTTTCTGACTCCATGAGGGACATTTGGGGGCCGCCGTCTGGGGTGTTCCTCCTGATTCTGCCCTTTGTGTTTCCTGCCCAAAGCCTGTGTTATCTTTCTACAAAGGCTTCATATTTATTTGATGCATTGAACCCGGTTCCAGGTTACCCTCTGGGGAGGAGCGTGTCGTCACCGGCAATGTTTTGCTTGTGGTATGGCCTGTTGGGAGGTTGCCATTTGCTTGACTTGAGAAAGAGGCAAGTGTGGACCACAGATTACCAAGTGCCTCACTATTATCTACAGGTCTTCTTAAAACACACTGCCTTGCAGGTAGTAAGCACGCCAGCACATCCCAACGGGGCATGTTTTCCATGTTAAATAGGCACTAGTTTAGAGTTGAGACTGAGAATCTCAGAGTAGAGACCCTAATAGTTACAGACCTGTAGGCTGACTTCCCATCTTAAACTCTTAGTTGTTTTGTTTGCTGTACTATATTCAGCTACCTTGGTGGGAGCTTTACCTATACCACTGATTCTCAGAACCCCCTCTACAAGGTGACTACACCATCCCCTTTTTGAGACAGTAAACAAGACCGGCTCAGAGAAGTTAAGTAACCAGGTGGCAGAGCTTTAGTGAATGCTTATTTATCCCCGGCCCCTCATTCGTGCCTCTGCAAGGCAATGTGTCCTGGAAAGTTGCTTCATGGGTGTTAGCCTTGAACATTTCTGGGAAAGTGGCTTAATCGCTTCCATTTAAATTTTCTTTATCATTGTTATTGGAAAGCCTTGTTAATAATTAAGTGAGCACACTGATGAGAAAAACATACTGGTGCATCTGGGTCTGAAGGTCAGCCATAAAGGTTATTAAATATGGGTACCTATTGGTTTTGGCCAGAGAATCCCCAAAAGAATGATGCCAAACGAGGTGTGTGGGCATGTGTGATGCGAAGGCTGACTACTGACCTGACATCTTTAAAGACCATTCTCCAAGTGAATGAATTATTGATCTCATGGGTAGGCTGGACCCAGAACAACTGAGAGAGGCAAGCAATATACTACGATTTCATAGATGATCTTTAAATTTAGCATAATAGAATTGATTGTAACAACTGATGGGTAGAGGAAGGAAAGTATTCAGCTGAAATGTCATGTGTACCTAACATCAAGGAGAAGGCACCTCGGTTACCAGGATGTTTGGCCTTCAAATTCCCTACCAGTTCCATTTAGTTCTAAAATGCAGTAGTATTCATTGTTATAACTTCAGTGTCTGTTGGAAATATTCATGGTTATTACTACCAAGCTGCCATTCACTAAACCAAGAGAAGCGTACCACACTCTATGTGTACCAATTTCTTGATCGTGTGCCAGTGATCTCACATTCATCTTGGGCCCCATGTGCAAGCCACAAGCATTTGGGGTCACTCTTGAGACCTTTTTGCACACTGTTGTTTCTACACAGGGAACAGGAAACATCTTTTTTTTTTTCTTTCTAGGAACCTATTTTTTGCCCATGATCACTCACTGGTCTATGTTCTTGCCATGTGTTCTCTCTCTCTGGAAAGTCTGTGACCAAATAAATGCTAGAGGATTTTATCAGGTGTGTGCATGCGTGTGTGTGCGTGTGCATATGCATTTGTGCGTTTTGGGGGGGCTGTTTGTTTGTTGCTGGTTTGGAACTTTCACCTTCTCTCCCGCCTCTACCTCCCAACTGCAGGGGTTACAAGTGGACACCACTGTCACAACAGATCTATTTTGTTTTGTTATAGTTGTAGCTGGAGACTCTATTTATGCTTCTGGCCGGCCAGACCCGAATAATCACACAGAAACTATATTAATTACAATATATTACTGTTTGGCTGATGGCTCGTGCTTATTCCTAGCTAGCTCTTATATTTTAAATTAAACCATTCCTATTAATCTATGTATCACCACAAAGCTGTGGCCTACTGGTAAGGTTCCAGTGTGTCGTTCTCCTTCGGCAGCTACATGGCATCTCCTTGACTCCACCTACTCTCTATATCTCTTCCAGCCTGACTGTATTCTGCCCTGCCATAGGCCAAAGCAGTTTATTCATTAGCCAATAAAAGCAACACATATTCAGATGGATAGCACACATCACTTTTTTTAAGACAGGATTTTATGTAGCCCAAGATAATTTCTTTTTTGTTGTTGTTTTTGCTTTTTTGAAACTGTAACAGACCTGGCTGACCTGGAACTTGTTTTGTAGATCAGGCTGGCCTCAAACTCACAGACATCCACCAGCCTCTGCCTCCCAAATGTTAGGATCACAAGTGTGTGCCACTACATCACAGGCATGTGTCACCACACCCAACTATTTTGTTGCGTCTTTGATCCCTGCCCTGTCCTTCTGGCATCTCCTTCCTTCCTACTTCTCCTTTTCCCTCCACCAAGTCTCAACTGTAGCTGCCCCAATCTTATGCACACTTAATTCCCTATCTAGAGACACTTCTCAGTGCTGGATTGGATTATTTGCTGGATCCATACTGAGCATTTTTAAGGCACTAATAAGCATCAAAGCCAGTAGTACGAAGTGGGGTGTGTGGAAGAGCGGAGAAATGAAATGGAGCGTGGTGTAGTGAACCCATCTTGTTTTCAGCTGTAGGGAAACTGTCCCACCATGCTTTAACACAGCCATTCTAAGATGACTCTCCTGGATCAGCTGTTTTTAAATTAGGGAGATCTCAGTACCAACCTAAGTACTATTAAGCTTTGGATGCTTTTCTAAATGATGCGCTAAAGGGGCTGGAGAGATGATTAACGGGTGTAGGCACTTGCTGAGAAGCCTAATGGCGTGAGTCCAGTCCCTGAAACCCAGCAGAGAGCTGACTCTTGGAGTTGTCCTCTGACCTCCACATGTGGGCATGCCACACAACCACCAAGTGCCAAAACAAATAATATTTTTTTTTTTTAAAAAAAAGAATACCTTCACCCATCTCTTACCTGAACCCTGTGGGGGTTAAGGCTGGGGTGAGGATCTGAACCATGTACACCTCAGAGACTTGTCCATACTCACTTATCCCCGAGACAGCTATCAGTCCCGGAGAACTGACTTCCTTTCCTAGTGTCTGCCCAGTGTGCTGGACGTCCAGACACCATACTCACTCACTTGTAGTTAACACACGGATCTGGATGCTGGCGAGAGAGCCTTCCTTTCTTTGCTGCTTGACATCGTATGGATGGCCATCTGTGCGTTTTTCAGACTTCCTGATGATTGCACTAACCGTGTTTTTGTAGATGCTTGGGAGGGAAGACGAGTGGGAACAGAACGGCTCCGTGGGCTCCCATTCTACCCTGTATCCCCAGCTCTAGAGAGCCCTACAACCTGAGCATTTCAAACAAGACACCCAGCAATGAACACATTTACAGCACATTAGGGGAGACAACAGCCCGGGCGCAGGGCTGGTTGAGGTAAACAGCCTAGTGCATTATATTCTCAAATTACTTTTCAGTTTTAGTTACCAAAAAAATTAATGTGGAGATATCAAAGCTACATATTAAGGGTTTTTTCTCTTAGATTTAGTTTCTGTTTATGAGTATGTATGCCTATGTAGCACATGTGTACCTGGTGTCTGAGGGGGTCAGAGGTCATTGGATTTCCTGGAACTGGAGTTATGGATGGCTGTGAGCTGCCATGCAGGTGATGAGAATCAAACCCATGTCCTCCATGAGAACAAGTGCTCTCACCTGCTGAGTTTTCCCTCCAGCCCCATTGTAAGGTGTTTGAAACCAAAAAAAAAAAAGTCTCATACACGGAAAGGAAATCTCATGAAAAAAGAGTGAGAAATATCTGATTTACTTGATTTTTGTAATTAAGAAACATACTAATATTTTACATTTATGCTGGGCCATGCTGACTGCTCTGTAGAATGTCTTGCCATGGGGAGACTAGTGTTAAGAACAGATACTAACAACGAAGGGCTAAGTCAGGGAGGACAAACTGCTCTGTGGGAATCAGATGTGGAGATGGCCAGTCGCAAGCTTCCATATTGAGTATTGTTATCATTAAAGCTCATATGATTTTAAAATCCTGTTGCTGCCTCCTTGTTGATGGTGTCTTGTTAACAGTTCATGGAGAGGGGACCCGGTGTGTGTGTGTGTGTGTGTGTGTGTGTGTTTCTGTGTGTGTGTGTGGCCTGGGGGGGGGGGGAGGTGTCTTTGAATTCTGTCCCATGTAGTTAGTTGGTAGTGCTTGGTTTGAGAGAAGAGAGAAAAAAGACTTGGATGGGGCTGGGCAGTGGTGGCCACGCCTTTAATCCCAGGACTTGGGAGGCAAAGGCAGGTGAATCTCTGTGAGTTTGAGACCAGCCTGGTCTGCAGAGTGAGTTCCAGGACAGGTTCCAAAGCTACAGAGAAACCCTGTCTCGAAAAATCAAAACCAAAACAAAGAAAGACTGGGATGGCCAATTTCCACTCTCGCTCCTCATCTTTCTGGCTCTGTCAACCTTCCTGTGGCTCCTCTAGGTCACCAATGTGTGTCGCTAGGAAAGGCTCCCTGTGGCTGTGCCCAGGCTGTCCCCTGGCACTGGGGTGAGGAAGAGAGGTCTGATCTACCGAGTCAGTCATGCTCTGCCACCAGGTCCTGAGCCAGCTGTGTGCTTTCTGCCCTGGAGAGGAGGGACCTTTTTCTCAGTTCACTAGAAACTAAGAAGCTGCCCCGGGGCCCTTGCACTAGAGCGTTCTCTACCTCTTTCTGCCTCACATGCTTTTCTTCCAGTCTCTTCCATCTAGTCTCTGCTTAGCGTCACCCATGCTTCCAGTGTGCGGTGTGATATGTTTTTATTCGTTTTCTTTCTCATCTGATGAAATGTAAGATATAAAGGGGCAGGAGCTTTGCTCAGTGGTCTTTCTCCACAGTGGGCAACTGATGAACGTCCATGGAATGATGAAGAGGCTCCCATGAGCCGGTGAGATGGCTCAGAAGGTCGAGGTACTTGTTATCGAGCTTAACAACCTGAGTTAGATTCCCAGGTGCTCAAGTGTGTGCACACATACACACACACACACATACACACACACACACACACACACGCACGCACACACACACTAAATGAAATACAATTACTTAAGGCTCTTCCAAATGCTTCCTAAACCCAGAGTATAGACTTAGCTCAGAGTATTTGTATCGACAGTGGTCTGGCATAGTCTCCACAACCCAGACCTGCTAAACCAAAAATAGAAAACACAAAAGCTGTTGGCTGTGAACCGCAGAGATTAGGGTAGTGGTTTCCGTTCTTCTCCATCAATCACTTGGGGACCTTTAAAAAAAAGGAAAAAAAAATAAAAAAGTACTGTATGCCACATCCTTCACCCCCACTCAGCAGAGCTTCTAGTACAAGGTGTGCTGACATGCTGGGCTGGCGATTTATTTGGAAAGAAACGACATAGAACATAGAACACCTTGGTAGGAAGAGTTGCAGGGCTTTCATTTGAATTTTAAAGGTCAATTCGAACAAAGTACTTTGCATCAAAGGGAATTCTTGAAATCTCTTTTATTAATAGCATCATTTAGCATCCCTGCTGTTCGGCAGTGCCTCACTGTGTTCACACCTTTCCAGAAATACAATAAATGTCAGCACGGATCTGAGAAATCTACACTCTTTGCCTTTGGCCTGAGCTTTTAGCGTTACCAAACTCTTCAAGGAAGCTGGTTTTAAACACTAGGGGTTTCTGACGTGGAATGAGCTTCTGAGATCACTCACTGTGCTCTGGTAAAGCACAGCCCAGCGTGCAGACATGGAGAGGAACTGGCTTATGTGGAAGCCGTGTCCACTCCTGGCACTGACAGTTGGCATGGCCTGCTACAGCAATGCACACATGGCCCAGCGGCAAAACCCTGTGCGAAAAGACCAGGCCACTCTTGCAAGCAGGATTCCTGAGTGTGTTCTCCTCCGATGCCGATAGACAGAGTGCATTCTTCAGGGGTCAGGTGACCTGATTGGCGGCCTCTGCAGGAGCACAGATACTAAAAGAGAGTCCCGTGCTGGAGCCCAGAGCTCGGGAAGAAAATGAGCTATGGGAAATGTGGGCCTATGAAAGGTGGCACACGGGAGAGTTGACTTGGCGCCAGTAACAGACAAGGAGGGTAGCATTCTGCTTCATGAGCTTGGCTGTCCTTTCTATGGTGTGTCAGCAAGAAACTTAGATAGTCTTGTATTTGTGAGAGCTTGTGTTTGTGTGTTTCGTGTGGTGGCAGGGAGAGGTTGCAGCTGGTCACAAGTGCTGGGCAAAGAAGAGTGTCTGCCTCGCTGCCTGACCTTTCAGAAACACTGTTGCTAAGGTCATGGTTCCAATCTGTGTTCTGCATGTCTGCTGTTGTGGCAGAGTCTATAATGATATTATTTCATCTTGAATGCAAAATGTATTCCCTCTTTCCATTTGTACATTCAAACTCCCGGTGTAGGTGGATCTCCTTCTGGTGGGCCAGTCTTACAGCCCAGTCACAAACATTTCCCCTTACGTTCCCCAGTCTGGAGCTGCCCTGTGAAAAGGTAGGGGCAGAGGAGGGATGGAGTACTGTCCTGCCTCTTCATGTGATAACTGGGGACAGCACTTGGTCCTTTCCTCTCTTCGTAAATGACTACCAGCCTACGTGTGTGCTGAACAGGGAACCCAGACAGTATGGCAGTGCTCCCTGGGATACAATGGGGCCCTGTAGCCTGCTCCCCCAACTTCTTCTGTTCCGTTCTGCTGGGAAGCTCCCTCACAAAGCCTAGAGAGGTGGCAAGTGAACTCAAGACCACTCAGTTGCATTTCTGACTATCATTCTGGTTTTCCTGGAGACTACCTGGGTGCGCAGTGAGTGGGGGTTTAAAGAACCTCAGCTTCCAGGTCAAACCAGCCTGGGCTTGAAGTCTGACTTTGTCATGGACTAGACATTTGTGAACGTTGTCTAAACTCTCTTACCACGTGACTTTCCTGTAGAGTTCTCATGAAGACTGACGTGTGGAGTGTGCCAGCCACAGGATGGTACCAGTCAGAGGAAGACAGTTCTATTACTCCAGTGCCCCCTTAAGCGACAAGAAGCTTGGGTACCAGACTGCGAAACATAAGCTTAAGATGGGGCACTTTCCAGAGCAGTCTTCTTCTTTTTTTAAAATATTTATTTATTTATTATGTATACAATATTCTGTCTGTGTGCATGCCCACACGCCAGAAGAGGGCACCAGACCCCATTACAGATGGTTGTGAGCCACCATGTGGTTGCTGGGAATTGAACTCAGGACCTTTGGAAGAGCAGGCAATGCTCTTAACCTCTGAGCCATCTCTCCAGCCCCAGAGCAGTCTTCTTTTAATGGATGTGTCTGAACAGGAACAGTCACTGAGATTTAAAGGGTGGTGGGTGGATATTGGCTACCCAGTTCAGTGCAGGGGGGAAGGATTAAGTGTTGGGGAAGCTCAACTGGAAGTTTCTGGGAGGAACACACTTGTGAGGAGACCTCAGAAAGCAGACATCCTGCCTGGGTACCAGCAGTCAGCTTCCTTAGGGAGGATGAGCATCCTGGAGAAACCCTAGCCACACCTGTGGAAGAGAGATGGAAGCAGCAACTGGAGTGGGGGGACAAGACACCAGGTTTGATTTGAACAGCTGCCCTCAGTGTGACCTGTAGACGATATGTCTTAGTTAGGGTTACTATTGCCGTGATGAAACACCATGACCAAAGAAACGGAGAGCAAAGGGTTTACTTGGCTTTCTCTTCCACTGCACTGTTTGTCACTGAAGGAGGGCAGGACAGGACTCAAACAGGACAGAAACCCGAAGGCAGGAGCTGATGCAGAAGCTATGGAGGGGTGCCGCTTACTGACTTAACTCTCAGACTTTACTCAGCCTGCTTTCTTGTAGAACCTAGTGTTGTGGGACAATGGTCTTATACCCTGTAAATATGTCACTTGTATGATTTGCTGATTGGCTAGTAGACAGGAAGTATTGGTGGAGCGACCAGGCAGGAAGTATAGGCAGAGCAACCAGAACAGGAGAATTCTGGGAAGAGGAAAGACTGAGTCTGCAGTCGTCACCCAGACGCAGAGGAAGCAAGATGAGAATTCCTCGCTGATAAAAGGTACCAAGCCACGTGGCTGACACAGACAAGAATTATGGGTTAATGTAGGATGCAAGAGTTAATAAGAAGCCTGAGCTAATAGGCCAACAAGTTTATGATTAATGTAGACCTCTGTGTGTTTCTTTGGGACTGAATGGCTGTGGGACCAGGCAGGACAGAAACCTCTGTCAACAGCCTAGTACCACCAGCCCAGGGGTGGCACCACTGTTTCAGGGTTTCTGTTGCTAGGAAGAGACACGGTGACCATGGCAACTCTTATAAAGGAAAGCATTTAATTGGGGTGACTTACATTTTCGGAGATTTAGTCCATTATCATCGTGATAGGGCATGGTAGTGTACAGGCAGACATGGTGCTGGAGCAGGAGCTGAGAGTCCCACATCTTCAACAGGCAACAAGAAGTGGTCTGAGACACTGGGCGTGGCTTAAACATGTATGAGGCCTCAATGCCCATCCCTACAGTGACACACTTCCTCCAACAAGGTCATGTCTACTCCAACAAAGCCACCTCCCAATAGTGCCACTGCCCATGAGCTTAGGGGGGGTCGGTTACATTCAAACCACCACAACCATCCATTATGCTGGGCCCTCTCCTGTCAATCACTAATTAAGAAAACACCTTACAGCTGGGTCTTAGGGAATCGTTTTCTCAATTGAGACCTCCTCCTTTTAGACGACTCTAGTTTGTGTCAAGTTGACACAAAACTAGCCAGGACAAGGTGACAGGCCACAGAACCTTGAGAAGCTGGATCTAGGCACAGACAGACAACTCCGGCACGAAGGAGGTGGCTTCTGTTCTTCCCTTTATGTCTGGCAAGAATAGCGTGTCAAGATGTCAGTCATCACTTGTTCTGATTTGCATAAAAGCGTGTCAGTTTTGTTCAAGTGAAGACTTTCTAGGGAAAGGCAGCTAATTGCTTCCCAAAGCATTGGCTATATCCAAAATCCTCTTTAAGTCATTTTTAAACTAAAGCTGTTTCGTGCATTTACCACCCATGTGTGAATTCCATCCCATGTTCTGTTTTTAGTGGCGCTATTGCCTCAATGGAGCCACGCATGTTATTTTCACTGTATGTGTGTGTCTCTGTGACATTCCAGCCCATGACAATGGCTCATCACTGGGAGTGCTTGATATGCAAAGAATTATGATTGGTTATTTAAGTTTTTTTTCATTTCTTTACTCCCTGTATATTCCCAAGAATAGAATTAGAAAGTGAACTATGTGACCAGTGGGTGGCTCCTGTTTCAACAAATTTCTTTTTAAGAAAATAAAACAAAACAAAAACAGAACCCTAGATGTTCCTCTTCACTTCTCTGTCAGGCTTTCCTTGCTGTATCCCACAGGGATTCCCAGATGTGTGGGGACTTCTGCCTGGGACCCTGAATTCATACCATTGTGTGCATAAAGGCTGGGGCAAGGCCCACCTTAAAGACAGAAGAGGGGAGATGCCTGCTGGGTGAGCTAAGGCATGCTGGCCTCAGCCCTAGAGAAAGGGCAGAGAAGAAATATAGCTTCTCCTTGCTTAAGAGAAGAAAAATATTCAGTATGGGAGTGTCAGGGGGAACAGGTGGGCTGCATTGACAGTTATAGACTCTCACATCATAAAATCTGCCTGCGATTTAAAAACAAAGCAATTTCTGCAGTTAAACATTGGAATGGTTCTTCATTTACCGGGGTACTCTGTTGCGCCCGTGGTGGTTTGCTCTCAATTTCTGTGCAATGCAATCCGTGTTCCATTATTCCCCAAGTTCCTAAGGGCAGGTACCAGCCTAGCACACGGCCTCTCTGTTCCCTGGACCTGGTACCTCACATCACAGAAGCCCAATACAAGTCAAATTCATAAATAAACAAACATATTCCTAGAAATAGGAAAATTCCCACAAACGAGAGATCTCAGTTCTGCATTTCCAGAGGGATTCCCAAGCAATCTGTGTAACTTTTTGAAAACGACAATCTAGAAGACCGTTGGGTGACATCAGTCGTGCCCCTTGATTCAAAGGCCAGCAAGAACCAAAGAAAAGGAATCCTTAATTACAAGAATTCTTAAGAAACGAAGCTTCATCAGTAATTTTCTGAGAGTCCCAGGGTTGTTTTGAATTCCGTTGGTGCCCTTGTCAGGCTGAAGGAAGGAGACCCGATGAGTCAGCATGCATCCCTCTCTATCAAAAATGGCTTACATGCATTAATCATCAGACAGCATGCAGGGCTCCACCCTTCTTACTTGCTGCTTTCAACACAGCATTTCAGAAATTCTCAAAGAATGCAGAAAAATGTTCTTAACAACCTGAGTAGGATTTTCTCACTTGCAATCCTAACTGGTTGTTTTTAGTATGTAGCGTCTGGTTTACTTGGTATATCATTTGTGTAGCTAGTCTTTCCCCCCGCTAAGTCTTTTAGCTTATATTTTTGGTTTCCTTGTTCTGGCTTGGAGTTATAGTCTCCTATCATTTGCTGCCAGTTTTTAACACCACCGGATTACATTCTCTTGTTTTATTTAGAATTGTTTATATGTGTTTTCTTAACAGAAAGCGTTCTGTAATTGTTGTGCTGTGTATTTTGTAGCAGATTTTTGTGGCTTTAAGGTCATGGTGGAATCACACAGTAAACTAAAAAAAGGCTCAACTTTTCCCAAGGTCAGGATGGCCAAGGTGCCCGGATGACCACACAGTGCATGTCCACAGTGTTCACGATATTGTTACAACTTAAGGGCAAAAGTTGTGTGATTATGACACTAGATTTAAAAAACAACAGTGAATAATTGGCTGGGTGTGGTGGCACAGGCCTGTCACATTTGTGACATTAGCACTAAAAGAGGCATGGATTGGAGGATTGCAAGTTCAAGGCCAGCCTAGTCCACTTACCTGTTCCAGACCAGCCAGACCTACACAGTGAGACCTTGTCTTATCCCAAACCAGATAAACAAAACAAAACAAACAAAAATCAACGAGTAAGTGGTCACACAACCCCCATTCAGGAACATGAACCTAAGGCATTCCAAATGCTAGGTAAGTGCACTATTGTTGAGCCACAAACAAAACTTATTAATAACAATACATTCTAAGCACATTAGGAGCACAAGAAAACTATCGAAAGCCATCAACGACTAGTTTACAGCCCTCAGCGCCATTTTCCTGAGTGAACATTTAAGGTCGCTGTCAAGATGACCAGGGACGAGGGATGGCGCTGCCCTCAGGACTGTTGTGCAATTGCTGCAGGTGGCTTTTAAAGAAAGTGTAACATTCTCTGTCCAAAAATCTAACTAGAAAAGGAGCAAGCCTTTGCAGGGTATGTTTTTTAAAAAGCAAAATCTAGAAGCCAGCTGTGGTGGCAGAGGCCTACGATCTAGCACTCAGGAGTTGAGACAGGAAAACTTCCATTTTTGAAGGCAACCTGGGCTATGTAATGAGTTCCAGGCCATCCTCGGCTACACAGAGAAACCCTGTTTCCAAAACAAGAACAAAACAAAGGTTAGGTGCATAAACACACACCTCAGCTTTACCTCTGTGGTTACCTGATACATATGTGAACATATCTTACAACATGATGGCTTAGGGAATTCATATAAGAGTACAAAACCTAGAGAAATGTCTAACATTTTATTGAAGACCCTAAATAAGTGGACATTGTACCATGTGACTGAAGAGAGAGACTGATACATAAGTGTCAATTCTTAACAAATTAAGGCACACTTAATGCAATCCAAATCAAAATGCACAGACCTGTTTTCTTTGGAACTAGACCAATGATTTGAATGTTTGCCTAGAATAAACATCCAAAATTTATTAATCTGTTAGATGGTTTTGTCATGGACTTGCCTTATCAAATAGAAAACAAAGCTTACCCTAAAAGTATAAAATGAAAAACAGCATTGTGGTGACACAAATTCAGTGGACTCAGAGACAAGTGACCACATTTCAGAGCATGAAGTTTGGGGCCTGGGAATGTAGCTCCACCCTTGTAGCATGTGTGATGCCCCGTGATCCTTAATACCAAGCGCACACACACACACACACACACACACACACACACACACGATGGAATCTGTGATCCAGTTGAATGGAAAAGGACAGGTATTAATTAGCTCTTCATCTGGATATTTGAGGAGATAGTCCAGAGTAAGATTCAGCTTAAGTCTCAGTTTTTAGTCTTAGGAGATACATGAGCTTGGGTGATTCCTCAAGCTCTCCAATACTCACTTTTCGTATCTATATGAACTTTAGACAGTATTTTTTCAGAGTGCCTAGCTTGTAGAAATTCATCAGTAAATGTTAGCTATCATCATTACATATATTATTTCACACTCTAATAAAAACAGATTCCAGGCTGATTAGAAATATAAATAACAACAGAAAAAAATGTAGAAGAGTATTTGTAAGAATCTCAGCACAGAGCTAAGATAGGAAGACAAGAAACCACCAGTCTTAAAGGAGAAGTACAATACAAGCATTGAATGGAGACAGGGAACAGGGAATCCCCACTCAGTATTGATATGGGTGATCCTCAGGATTACGACTGCAGTTCCTGGAAATGCCATTCCAGCTGGCAGGCAAGTTAAAATAAAATTTATCCAGGCATTTCGACTCAGAAGTTTTACTTTTGAAAATGTAACTTATAAAAACAAAAATGTCAATATAAAGGCCATAGATATATAAGAGATTCGTTGTGTTCTTATTTTTTTATATAGATTACATCCTTGGCGGGAGGAACCAAAATGAAAATAATCTGAAAAAATTTTAAACAAAGGACTGGGAGAACAAGTTATGGAATATTATGTAGTTCTACAAAAGAATTACTTACATGTGTGTGTAATTTTAATATGAAATGATAAAGCAGGAGTGAGGACGTGGTAGTTAATGTGTTCTCAGATAGCATCTTGCACTATGGTTTGGCCTCCAAACCAAAAAAGACCCAGGGGTGTGTCTCATGAATTGGAGGTGGAACTGAGAGGAGGCCTGCCTTTAAAAGATGGGGCTCATGGGAGGTGATTAGGCAATGGGGGACACCGCCCTTGGAAGAGATTAAGGTAGTTCTATGGGACCTCAATAGTTCCTACCCAAGTGAGTAGTCAAAGCGGAGTGCCCCTGAGCCCTGAATTCTCTCTGGCTTCCGGTCTTACTGTCTGACTTCTCCCATTTGCATATCATCCGGCCATGATCCCACCTGCTATGTGATGCTCACAGTCAAGGAAACCCTTGCTGATCTAATGCCACCTCCCAATTCCAGACTTTCAGCTTCCAAAATGCGAGCTAAATACTCTTTTCTCTATAATATTGTCAGGTATTTTATTGAGATAACAGAAAGCAGAGGCTGCACTGTGCTAGTCTGGATGTGAGGTCCTTGTCAACCCTGTTGCCAGGCAGCTCTTGGCCTTATCTGCCTTCTCTTCCCTGGTATGTTCTGGATCTTTGCTTCCTTACCTCTCCTCCAGCTTTATACTGTTCTTCACTGGCTTCCTCTCCTATTCTCTGATGATTTGATTTTATTTCTCTCCTTTAAAAATATCAACACAGTGACAGTCTCTGGGACAGGAGTAGGCAAATGTGCATGCTTAGCTAGCTTCTTTGAGTGAGAAGCTTTTAATTTCATGTTGTCAATAAGGGATGGGGGTGGGAGATAGCCCTGCATACATATGCATTGATCTATATAGATTTCTCTGGGGGCAGAAGACCTTCTAGGTATACATAAGAGTTAACATTTGACTTGACACTTATTTGTCAAACATCGATTTGTCCTTGACTAGAAAGCCCTGGTGATGTTGTGAATAAGATTATGTCAGTTGACAACTGTGGGGTGACCTGAATCAACAAAGCAGTCTTTCATCATCATACAGTTTGTCCACTTGGGGCTGCTTATCCATAAAGAAGGCAAAAACCCCCCAAACTGATAAAGCAAATGATTGTAAGTAAGGTCTCCAAGCCAAATACAGCCTTTTCGACCAGAAACAGCAAGGAGCACCATTCTAGAATTTCCGAAGTCTGCTGTACTGTTGGCTCCTCTGCCATGGCATTGTCCCACAGACTTGGGTGGCTTTTCCTGAAATTATATTTTCTCTACTCTTGAGGTCTGATCGTGGTTCAGGAGGGTCAGTTCCTGGCAAGAGCTCCTCCTGGCCAGCAAAGGGCTGCATCTCAGATGGCAGAGGCACAGAGAGAGTTGGGGGAGGGGAGAGAAAGGAAGAGAGAGACAGAGAGCACCCTGGCAGTGCTTCTTCTTATAAAAGGACACCAGCTCCGCTGCATTAAGAACTCACCTTTATGATTTTTTGAAAATTGCCATCACCTTTCTTAGGCCTCATATTCACACACAAGCACACTGAGGATTACAGCTTCATTCTGGGAAACGGAGAGGGACACTGTTCAGTCTTTAGCAACTGCTTCTCGGATTTCTTTGCTAAATTTTTAAAAGGCTGATGGAGAAAAACCTGTTAGAAAAGAAAACTACGTTCAAGGGTACCTTTGTGCCGTTATCTGAGAGTGTAAGGAGATTTGAAAACTATCTTGGTCCTCTGGCTGCACACGTGTTTGTCAAATCAGTTTCTTTGCTTTTCTGCTAGCCAGCGGGGAAAGCTCATTAAGAGGCAGCAGAACAGCATGTTCCATTATCCACACACTAAACCACAGGATTAACGAATATTCTAGCAAAAGCAATCACATTTATTAATGTCCCTACAGAAATGTGGTCTAAAACAATAAACTGAACCATAATGATTTGATATCCATTAATCAAACAAATGGATGCCTCCATCTACTCTTCCTAATATATTAAAACTTCCCCGATAATCAAAGGATGGAGGAGATAAATATTTTATCTTTTAAAAGGGTAACTTTGGAAAGAGAATAAATTAAAAATATGTAAGCAATTAATTTGCCTTTCCTCCCAGCTTATGACTCAGGCAAACCGCTGCACAGATTTAATGAGCCCAGTTTTCTCCATTGTTAATGACATTACAGAGCTGAAGAAGAACCCACATGATTGACAGGAAAGGCTGGCAGGGATTCCAGAAGGCAAATGGGGAAGAAAGAGATTTTTTTTTTTCTCACCCATTCACCAAATATAATTCAGTACTCCTTTTCAGAATCTAGTTGTGATGATTCGTGTTGATTATCAGCTGGACAGAATCACCTGGGAGATGGGTGTCTGCTCCATGCTTGTGTGTGTGTGTGTGTGTGTGTGTGTGTGTGTGTGTGTGTTTGTCTGGGGGGGTTGTTATCTTGATAGTATTATCCTGAAAAGAGACCGTGGGTGGTGCTGTTCCCTGGGATCCTGGACTAGATAAGTGGAGGAAGAGAAGTGAGTAGCAATATGCTTTCGTTGCTCTCTGCTTCTCGACTGTGGATGCAATGTGACCTTCTCCCTAAGTTTCTGTCTCCATGACTTCCCTGCCTTGATGGGTTGTAATCTGGAACCATGAGCCAAAAAACTCTCACAGAACTAAGCTTGTTTTTGTTGGGGGTAGTACAGCAACTGAAAAAGGAACTAGGAAGCCAGGACCAGAGTTTTTCAAAGTGATCCCATTTAAGCTCCTCACTAACCCTTCCCAATGAAGAAATCAGAGAGAAGAGGTGGGTTACTCTGTCAATGATCATGGAAAAATACATACACAAGGGATCTTACAAATACATGCTTGTTTTACATTGTTTTTATACAACAATTTAGAATAACCTCAGTTATTCTAATAATAAGCCCCAGTAGGAGCAGTGTGTTAGTGTCTTAGTTATTTTTCTATTGCTGTGAAGAGACACCATAACAAAAGCAACTTATAGAAGGGAAATTTTATTGGGGCTCACAGTTTCTATGGGTGAATCCATGACCTTCACAGCAGGAAGCGCAGGCAGGCAGGCAGGCAGGCAGGCAGGCAGGCAGGCATGGCACCAGGGCAGTAGCTGAGAGCTTTCACCCTGATCTGTAAGCACAAAGCTTTGAAACCTAAAAGCCCACCCTCAGGGATGTGCATCCTACAAGATCACACTTCCTAACCTTTCCCAAGTGGGGAAATCAGTCCATCAAGTGGGGAATCAGTCATTCAAACATTGAGCCTATGTGGGCCATTCTGATTTAAACCATCACAGTTAGTTACTTGCTTCACTACTGTGTTAAAAACAAAACAACAAACAAACAGCACCGAGAGCAACTTAAGGTAGAAAGGGATTTATTTCGCTTCACAGTTCTGCGGTTTAGTTCATCATGGCCAAGAAGGCTCAGCGGCAGGAGCCTGAGACAGCTGCTCACACGATAGCCAGGAAACAGAAGGCCATGAGCGCTTGTGATCAAATTGTTTTTCTCTTTTTGTATAGTCTGGGCCCTCAGCCCAAGGAGTGGTGCCATCCACAGTAGGCAAGTATTCCCACCTCAACCAACCTGGTCTACATCATGTTCCACAGGCATGCCAGAGCCTCTTCCTTTCATAGGGGGCTCTAGAGCTCATCGAGCTGACAATTTGACAATCAAGACTTACCATCTTAAGGGGCCCATATGCTATAACATCTACCTTCTGAACTTCAGAATATCCTGCAACAATTTTAAAAAAAACCTCCTAAAATCTAAGAAACCACTCTCCTGCCATCAGGGTCTGTGCTCAGAGCAGCTGCAGGCTGCTCAGAGCAGAGGAAAACAAGTTGTTTACAAGAAATTCAGGTTCTTGGAGTCCACAGCCCCCAACACCCTATGACTTGCTCAGCCTTCTTTTTTTATAGATCCCAGGACCACCAGTCCAGAGATGAGTACCGCACACAATGGGCTGGACACTCCTCCACCAATCACTAATGAAGAATAAATGCCCTACAGTTGGATCTTATGGAGGTATTGTCTTAATTGAGGTATTGATCTTATGAGGTATTGTCCTCTCCAGTGACTCTAGCTTGTGTCAAGTTGATATAAAACTAGCCAGCACACATGTGAATGAAGGTGCCCTAAGAGATGTCCTGATTGAAATGGAAGAATTTTTCTTCCCCACTCTTGTCCCTAGTCTACTGCCTAAGTTAGGGTTTCTATTGCTGTGAAGAGACTCCATGGCTGTGGCAACTCTTATAAAGGAAAACATTTAATTGGGGCTTGTAGTTCAGATGTTTATTCCGTTATCATCATGGCAGGAAGCATAGTGGCACGCAGGCAGACATGGTGCTGGAGAGTCGGCTGAGAGTTCTGCTTCTGGATCCACGGGCAGCAGGAAAAGACTGAGAGAGTCACTAAGCCTGGCTGGAGTTTCTGAGACCTCAAAGCCAGCCCACAGTGACACAGCTCTTCCAACAAAGCCACACCTCCTAATGGTACCACTTCTTATGGCCCTATGGGGGCTGCTTTATTCAAACCACCACACCTACACAGAAGAAGGGCTGGAGAACTGGGTCTTGGATTTGCAAAGCGAGGGGAATGAGAAAGACCATCCCTTTAGCTGTGTGATTTAACTTTTTTTTTTCAGGAAGCCTGTAGGGGCTGATGATATAGCTCATTGGGGGGGGGGGGCATGTGCCTTGCTGATATCTAATCAGTTAATTGCAAACAGTGTTGCTGGGGTGGGTAATCAATGAGCAGATCAAAGGTCAGGTTCTGAGAATATGAATGATGCTGGTCCAGACACATGCTGGCACTGAACCCTTGAAGTGTTGCTAGTCTGATTTGAGATGCAATGAGTATAAATAGACTCCCTGGATCATGAGGATTCAGAAGAGAAAAAAATTTTCACTGATGGTCTTTAATATTGACTATATGTTGAAATGATAATATTTGCATATATTGTATTAAATCAATAAGTTGCTTCTTTTTATAGATTGGATTTTACAGAGTGTAATACACAAATGACTGGAATTATGGGACTGTTCTATCCTGGCTCTGCTTCTAATTTTTTAATGTAATAGCTAGTAGATTAATTGAAGTTATAATATATACCTAGGATTTTATTTCTATTGAACAGAGTTGGTCTTAAAATGCAGGGGGAACGTCCCAAGGAATCATCTCTGCATGGCTGAAGGTCAGGGGGTTTGAGGAACATTTTGGAAGTGATTGTCTCATTTTGTTCCTTTGAGTTCCAGATGGCATTGGCTTTTTCTCAGCTTGCTGGGAAGAGCCGGGTTCTGAAATACAAGGCAGTAAGTAGTCTGGGCCTGCCTGGTGGCTGAAGGGGTGGCATTGGAAGGTTTGTTAATGGGATGGTTCAGGCACTGCTCAGATTCTCCTGTCCTTCATCTCGGTGTACCCCCCCCCCTCCCCGCTTGTCTTAATTGGCTAATAATGCCTGGAAGTGTACCCTTTTACACAGCGTTGTTCCATGATTAACACAAGCCTTTCCCGTAAACATAAGGAAGATATTCAGAACTGGAGAGATAATGACTCAGCAATTAAAAGTAGAAACTGTTTATGCAGAGGACCCAAGTCGGTTCCCAGAACCCACATCCAGTGACTCACAACTGCCTATAACTCCAGCTTCAGAGAATCTAACATTCCCTTGTATCTTTGGCTCTTGCGGGGCCGGTTGCCATCCAGCTCCCAAATAAATCACACAGAGGCTTTTATGAATGCCCGGCCTTAGTTTGGCTTGTTTCTAGCCAGCTTTTCTTAACTGATATTATCCTGTCTATCTTTTGCCTCTGCACTTTTTTAAATGTATACAGTGTTCCGCCTGCAGGCCAGAAGAGGGCACCAGATCCCATTATAGATGGTTGTGAGCCACCGTGTGGTTGCTGGAAGTGGAACTCAGGATCTCTGGAAGAGCAGTCAGTGCTCTTAATCTCTGAGCCGTCTCTCCAGTCAACCTCTGGCCTTTTACCTTTTTCTCTTCCTGTATACCTTTCTTTTCTTCTAAATCTGTGTTTGGCTTTGTGTCTGGGTGGTAGCCCCTTCTTTTCTTGCTCCTTGATCTTACTTCTTCTCTTCCCAGATTTTTCCTTCTATTTATTCTCTCTGCCTGCCAGCCCTGCCAGTCCTTTCTCCTGCCTTGCTATTGGTTGTTCAGTTCTTTATCAGACCAATCAGGTGTTTTAGAAAGGTAAAGTAACACTGTATCACAGAGTTAAGCAAATGCAACATAAATGAATGCAACACACATGTACATTATTAAAACAAATATTTCACATCATAAATGAATGTAACACATCTTAAAATAATATTCAACGACATTCTCTTCTGGCCTCAGTGGGTACTGCACTCATTTATACAAACACACATCTATACATACAATTAAAAGTAACAATAAAGTATTTTTTAAATGTTGATCCTCTAATGAAAAACACAAAATGAAACACCAGGAGATATTGTTGCTCATGTTGTATGTTGACCAAGATAAAAACAAAACAAAATAAAAAAAATCAAGTATAAACCCAGCAAACAAATACTAGAAAATTAGGATGGGAGGGGGTAGAGGAAGATGAATTGACAGCATCAGCAGGAACTTCAGTTGTGAGCATCTTTGGATTCAATCAATATTTATCCTACAGATACAGGCAAAGCCAAGCCGACAGGCATAAAGAGGTATTCATTGCAGCTGTGCTTTTAGACAGAACTTTGGTGGAGACCGAGTAAGTTAAGCAAGAGCATAATTATAACAGAACTGTGGGACAGCATCACTTCTTTAAAGGCGCTGTGCCTTTAATGGCTAGCAGCTTGCTGACAACGAGCAACTCCGTGGTCAGTTGCAGGACGATCACCAAGAGTTAAGTTGGAAACGGCGAAGGTGATGGGAGAAGGGGACAAAGCACAGAGGCATTCTGTGGAGAAGAAACGGTCATGGATCTCCCCAGCTAAAAGTCAATAAATACGTGTTTTTGTTAATAATATCTAAGAAATTAGTGGGTGTTGTCCTTCAAGGTGGGGAGCTGTTGTAGGTAGAGCAGGGGAGAGGGAGAGTTGACCTCTCAGTATCTACTGATTTGTACTTTTTAGGTTTCTATAATATAAATATGTTGCCAATAAGCCAACCCAATTAAAAATGTGATGCTTCTATGTAAGCATGGAATTCCCTTTCCGTACTCCCTCAAGCTTCCTTTGCCTTCAGTCCACCGTGCAGCTTTTCCCCTGGACTGCACCTCCTGTTACTTTAGAGCAAACCCGAGTTCTTTCCTCCCATTCTGTGCTGACGAAAAGGTTTGTGCGTCTATTTGATTGTATAAGGCAGGGTCCAAACTAGATTTCAAGGATTTCCCCTCTCCTTTATCCCTTTCTTCTGACTGAAACATTTACCACAAGGCTAGTCTTGCTGGAGCGTGCCTATAATTCCAGCCCCTGGGATGTGGAGGCAGGAAGACCAGGAGTTCAAGGCCGGTCTCCTGTACAGGAGTTTGAAGCCAGTGTGGACAGGAGAACCTGACTCATAAACAAAACCTTTCATTCCATGCCTATGGACTCCTCCTCCTCCTCTTCCCTGAACCACTTATATGAAGACCACTTATCTCATATTCTTTTTCTTATCTTCTGATACACTTCGAAATCTACATTTTGATTATATAAAATTGAAGGGGGAGAAAGAGTAAACCCAACCCCAAATACCATGTGTGATATGCCCTCTAGTGGTTAAATACTCAAACTGTTCATTCACCAGCCCCTAGTTCCCCCCCCCCAAAAAAAAACCGACTGTTATTTGAAAAGCTAAGTAAAAACTCTCACTCTAGATTCACGGGATGGCTCTCAGTCTCACAGGATGGCTCAGCAGGTAAAGACACCTGCTGCACAAGCCTAGACCCCCCCCAGAACCCACATAAAAGTGGAAGGGGAGAAACAACTCCACAAAGCTGTCCACTCTGTGGCATATACTCCCCACATACAACATATCCTGCATCTATCATGTATATACATATAAATATAAATATACATACATACACACACAATATATGTAGACTTTTGGAGTCAGGATTTCTCTGTGTAGCCCTGGCTGTCCTAGAACTCTTTAGACCAGGCTGGCCTCAAACTCAAGTATCCACCTGTCTCTACCTCCAGAATGCAGAGATTAAAGGCATGAACCACCACACCCAGATTAAATTAATTAATTTATAAACTCTATGCATTCTTTTTTTTTAAAAAAAATGTGGGAACGCACACACAAAAATGTATCTCAAGATATGGCATACCTGTGGAAGAAAATGGTTAAAATATCTTTAGTTACTACCCACCTTTCCCAATCCAAATACTCAGGTCAAATGTGGTTTTCAGTTTAGATCCGGATGTGTGGATCCTGTCACTCACTTGGCAGTGGAAACCTAAACTAACTACAGTGTAATTTGCCCATGAGAGTAACAAGAGAATCGGCATAAAATATACAACTATTAGTGTGGGTGGTCAAGAATCCTCATTTTAGTGAATGATCTAAGAATATGTAGGACTCAGAGAAAGATTTCAAAAGCCATGTCATTTGTGGAGTGTCCTTGTGCCCAGCTACAATAAATCAGGGTCTCTTTGGACAAACAGGAAAAATCAGGGTATCAGGGTGCGGTTCTTTCTCCCTCCCTCCTTCCCCCCTCTCTCTTCCTTTTTTTTTCTTTTTTCATTTTTTTGTTGTTTGTTTTTTGAGGTGGTTTCTTTGTGTAGTGATGGCTGTCCTGGAATTAGAGAGCACTTTGTTCCTGTAGCACGGGAAGGTCAGCTCAGTTAGGAAGGAGTAGTGGTCATCTTTACGAAAGTGATGGATGGTTGTCCTGGGGCCAACAGTGTGAGGTTCCTCGGCAGAGTTCTGTACACTATTGCTAATGGAAGAACTTCTCATTTCTGGGCCTGTTAGTGTTGGATTTTGGCAGAAGTTCACAGATGCTCAACAGGCCATGTTTTCTTGGATTTACCTGGGAAAGTGGCTTATAAAGAGTAACTCATAAATGTGAGGTTTATCCCTGGGCTAGTAGTCCTTGCTTTCTTGGCCTTTTTCTTCCTATTGTTGACCATGTTTTAATATTTTATGAGACATGTGCACTGGAAGGGACAGAGGAAATGAAGGAACAATGGTCATGCTTTTTCTTCCTGGACCTTAAGTAAAGGGCTTTCAGATAATTACACTTCTCAGTTTTGGGTATATCATAGTTTGGTCTGGCTGGATTTCTTTGTGACTGATTGATGCATTCATTCAATTATTTATCTCTTTTCCCCCATTCACTTCCTTTCAAGACATACCTAATGGCATCAATTGTAATGTGTTTAATATGTGTCTTTTGTTTCTTGTTTATACAGTTTATTGTTTTGTGTGCATCTTATATATTTTTCGTTTATTCAGCTGACTTGTGTTTTGAGACCCTGGGCCAGCCTAGATTGTTCTCCAGAGTCAAAAATGACCTTGACCTCCCGATCTATCTCTGCCTCCAGAGTGTTGAGAATATTAGCACCATGCCTCGTGCTGAGGCTTGAACCCCGAGCCTCCTGTATTTCTGGTAAGCACCCTGCCCACTAAGCTATATACCAAGCCCTATTTTTGTCTTTTTTTTTTTTTTTTTTTTTTTTTTTTTTTTTTTTTTTTTTTTAGAGATAGGCTGTTGTCCAGGAAAAGATCACAAGGTCAAGAATCAAATGCAAAAGAAATTGGGGAACGGGAATAAATTCTACTCCCACCGCAGGGGATTGAACTCAGAGCCCTTTTCTCTATCTTAAGTTGGGGGTTCTATATATGACCCTCCCACTGACCTTTATTATGAGCAGCATTGATAGGTGCATCCATTCTGAGAACTATCTGGTATTACAATCAAATAAATGTATAGCCTTAGCTACCCTGGAATTAATTACTATGTAGACCAGGCTGGCTTTAAATTTTCAATGATTCTTCTGCCTCTGCTTTTGGAGTGCTGGATTTAATCTTGTACATGTTTTGAGCAGTAACAGTATATTCTAACTCTATTGTGTGAGGTCTGCACCAGATCTCAGGAACCATTACAGTTGCGCTTGGAGCCCTTCCTACATTATGAAGAAGCCCAAGTTAGCCCCACAGTACTGAGAGACACGTGGGAGAAGCTCCAGGCAGGCTAACCTCCTTACCTGAGATGCCATACACTTTAGTGAGTCATGAGATACAGAGCAGAAAATGGCTGTCAAGCAGAGTCCACTCCAAATTCTCTACCTACAGAATTGTGAGCTAATAAAATGGCTGTTGTAAGTCAGTAGTATTGGGGTGCTTTTCTCTGTAGCTATAGATGTGTGATAAACTCCCACCAGAAGAACTAATAGTTCCCACTCCCCACGGCCACCCGGCATTGGCAGCTTTTCTAATTTTACAACTCTTATAGGGACAAGCACTTTAATAGCAATTCCTCCAAAATTGCTAACAAAGTTGTAACTTTCTTTATATTCTTAGTAGGCCTTGGGCCTTTTCCTTTTAAACTGTATATTTATCATTTGCTCAGCTTTCTTATGGAGACC
This sequence comes from Arvicola amphibius, assembly GCF_903992535.2. Classification (NCBI taxonomy): domain Eukaryota; kingdom Metazoa; phylum Chordata; class Mammalia; order Rodentia; family Cricetidae; genus Arvicola; species Arvicola amphibius. The sequence goes on along the minus strand of NC_052049.1, from coordinate 161,905,161 downwards.
TTTTGTTTCTTCATGGTTTGCTGGAGTGCCTGTATATTCTTGGTGTTTCCAGTGTAGTCTTCAAACTGAAGGAGCACACACAAGAGGCTAACAAAGGGTTTTATTCAAAAGCAAGGCTAAAGAATATACACTAGAGAGCAGCCTGGCTCTGAGAGACAGGTGCAGCTCAAGATTGGGCCTAATCATTGCCCAGTGGCTTCCTTTCCTGGGTCCAGGAGGATTTGCTTACTAGGGGCAAAGTTGGGTGGTTTTCTGTTTTGATTGGCAGGCTTAGTTATGCAACCACTTCCCATATCCTTTCCCAGAATGCATCTGAATTTGATCACAGGCATGCCCAATTAGGCACAAGCAAAGGATTTTTCCTAAGATTTTACTCACGGGATGTAGTTTGCATTCCAGCACATGCACCCAAAATGAGTTCAGTCTGGACCAGCCCACTGCCCTGGTGCCAAGATATATTCCAAGATGTATTAGAGCAAAAAAGAGGGGTTAATATGGGTTTCTAGAGAACTACAGGTCAGAGTGACTGGATCTTTGTATGGAGAAGGGTTTGTGTGCAGTCCAGTGTAGGTGGGTGTAGAAAGAAGCGGCGGACTGTGTCCCGCCACCCGGCTAACTTTACCCAAAATAATTACATGGAAAATGTATTCTTTTAAAACACTGCCTGGCCCATAGTTTCAGCCTCTTATTGGCTAATTCTCACATCTTCCTTTAACCCATATTTGGTAATCCATGTAGCACCACGAGGTGTGGCTTACCAGGAGAGATCTTAACCTGCGTTCATCTCAGAGAGGAGAATCATGGCGACTCACTATGGTGACTGCCTGAAGCGTCTCCCCACTCCTGCTACCCAGCATTCTGTTCTGTCTACTCCGCCTACCTAATTTTCTATTCTCTTAAAGGGCCAAGGCAGTTTTCTTTATTAATTAACCAATAAAAGTAACATAGACAGATAACTCTCCTCCATCAGGTGGGGGTCCTGATGTTGAGTGCTTTGGTAAGAAAGAGTGTATATGTAGCCCAATCTAAATTGCCTTGCTTATTTCCCTCAATACCTTTTCATTTTTTATCTCTTATATTCTGTAATATCTCCTTGTGTCTATTGAGTTAGTTAGGGTTTCTATTGCTGCAATGAAATACCATGACCAAAAAGCAAGTTGGGGAGGAAAAGGTTTATTTGGTTTACACTTCAGCATTGCTGTTCATCACTGAAGGAAATCAGGACAGGAACAGGGCAGGATCTTGGAGGCAGGAGCTGATGCAGAGGCCATGGAGGGGTCCTGCTTATGGGCTTGCTTCCCATGGTTTGCTCAGCTTGCTTCCTTTTAGAACCCAGGGCCAACAACCCAGGAATGGCCCCACCCACCATTGGCTGGGCCCTCCCCCATTGATCACCAAATAACAAAATGCATTATTACGGCTGGATTTCCATAAGTCATTTCCTCAGCTGAGGCTCCTTCCTCTGATGACTCTATAACTTGTGTCAAGTTGACACACAGAGACACACAAAAAAACCACCCAGTGCATTTCCCCATTAAGATAGGGCATTCTTTGTGGGTCAGGCTCAACTCATAAGGGTCAATGCCCTTTCTGAGGCTGGCATTGCAGGAAGCACCACCAGGCCCTGTACTGTAATTGAGGTTCCTTCCTCTCAGATGACTTTAGCTTGTGTCAATCTGATGTAAAACTATCCAGCACAGTGTTATTATCTCAGTTTTATACATAAGCAACGAGAAAATTTCCAGAAAACATTTGCTGTGCTAGGTTTACGTGCCCATACCATGGAACAGAGTCTAGACTCTTAACTTCTCATCCCACACAGCCTGCCTGGCTTTTCAACTCATGGTCTGTTTACCTTCCATGGTCACTCAGAAGGCTGATCAGTGGGGCAAGGTGAGAGTCCATTGTTCCTCCTCAGTGAGCACTAGCCTGGATCCAGCGTTTGTGGTCTGCTCTTGGTATTCAGATCCCATAGTATTTTATTTAAACGGTAAGCCTACTGCTAGCAATGGCTAAATGTGCTAAAACCAATGTTCTGTGCTGGGTTTGTGCTGGGTCACATGGGTAATAATTTACAAGATAGATTTGCGGGCAGTAGGAATGATGCAGAATCTGTAACTATAATATACTCAGCTAAATAGTTCAGCTAAATGACTAAAAACCAGCGGGCCTGGGTTCTCACAATACAAAAAGGAAGCAGGGCAGTGGTGGTCCATGCATTTAGTCCCAGCACTCCGGAGATAGAGAAGCAGGTGGACCTTAATTTCAAGACCAGCTTGGTCTACAGAAGGAGTTTCAGGACAGCCAGGGTTACACAGAAAAAACAAAACAAAAACAAACCAATAGAAAAAAGTTATTTCCTTTCCTCTTCCTCCTTTCCGTGGAGCCTAGATTCCATTTGGATAACAAATCTTAGGCCATATATTCCATATAATCCAATCCTAGCCATCTCGTTTCATCTTCTTCCCTGGAAATCCGTTGGTTTAAGCATGGGTATTTACACGTCTCTGACCACATGGAGAGAAAATTTGCTGGAATGGTTTCTAAGAAGTGCCCTCCCTCCATTTTTTTCTTTTTCTTTTTCTTTTTCTTTGTCCTCTCTCTCTCTCTCTCTCTCTCTCTCTCTCTCTCTCTCTCTCTCTCTCTCTCTCTCTCTCTCTCTCTCTCTCCTCTGAGACAGGGTTTCTCTGGGTAGCCTGTCCTGGAACTTGCTCTCTAGACCAGGCTGGCCTCGAACTCATGGAGACCCACCTGCCTCTGCTTCCAGAGTGCTGGGATTAAAGGCGTGCACCACCATCACCCGGCTCACATGCCAGTCTTAGGTTTATGGGAGTTGGCAGGAGGAGGGGACTAACATTTGTGTATTTCGTGCCATTTTCCACTCTCCCGCCTCCAACTGTTCCCTCTTTACTGTCTAGGTGTTAAAGACAGGACAAGACAAGCAGATATTTGTGAGTTTGAGGCCAGCCTGGTCTACAGAGCAAGTTCCAGGACAGCTAGGGATGTTACACAAAGAAACCCTGTCTCGAAAAACAAAAACAAACAAACAAAGACAGAAAAATGGTAGTAAGGGTTATGTAAATCCATCTGAAACTACGTACACAGCCCCAAATAGTGAGGGTCCCACTGTGGTCCAAGGGTGAGAGAGTTGAGGCAAGAGTGGGCTAAGGATATTGGAAGAGTTTGCTGCAAGTTCCCATAGGAGTTAGTCACACAGGAAGGGCCAGACAGGAAACCCAGTGGAAGAGCTGGAACTCCAGATGTGGCTGGAGCACTAGGAACCAGCCGAAAAGAGAGAGGAAAGGAAGGTGCTTATCCATGTTGCCTAAGAAAAGGGGAAGGAGGGAATCTTCAGGTGCAGCCATGGGAAAGGTGCCCAAGGGAAAGCCTGAAAAGATTTCTTTGTGGACAGTGAACGTAAGCAGATGCAAAACAAAGAAAGGAAGGAAGGAAGGAAGGAAGGAAGGAAGGAAGGAAGGAAGGAAGGAAAGAAGGAAAGAAGGAAGGAAGGAGAGTTGCAATAATGGGCCTTTGGAATTTTTGTTTATTGAAGAATGCTAATAATATTATGAAGAATTATGTGGGATGGAGAGGCTCGGTGGTTAGAGCACTTGCTGCCCTTGCAGAGGACCTGGGTGCTGTTCCCAGCTTACAACGGTTTGTAACTCCGAATTCAAGAGAATTTGATGTGTTCTTCTGGCCTCCTAAGGCACAAGTGGTGCACATACACATGTGCCGACAAAATACACGCGGAAATATTTAAAAAACTCGAAAAATCAGTGTCCTAAAGCTGTCATGTAGAAATACAAATTTTAAAATAAAAATCCCATGATTCAGCTGGCAAACCATTCCCCGACAGTCTTCCAAATGGGCCTGTGTGGGGGTCTCCTGCTTCCAGCACCACTGCAGCTGGTGATGGGGATGCGGATGCGGTCTAGTCATTGGGCTTGCTCAGGCGGTACAGGAGCTAGGTCTGGATGATACAGGGACATGAGCATGGCTCCTGTACATGAAACATTCTACATTAAAGGAAAAAGACCTCATCTGACTCTATAGGACAAATAACCCATTTTCTTTAATAAAATTCTCTTAAGAAAAAAAGAATTATGAACAGTGATCCAGGCATAGTAGTATCTGCCTGTAATCCCAGAATTCTAGTGTCTGAGACGGGTAGGGTTGTGAGTTCAAGGCCAATGTGGGCTACACTGTCATTATCTCAAAAGCAAAAGAGAATGAAACACTAGAATTATGGAAAATGGAGGTAAAACACACACACACACACACACACACACACACACACACACACACGCACACCCCAGTTCAGGAATACCCTGAGAATCGATGACTGCAGATCAACACATAACCAACAGTAATTGTTTCCCGTTATCTAATTACTTAAATGTGGCTTTTGTCTTCATCTGACGCAATGACATATCCCAAAATAAACAGCGAAGAAGGCCTACAGTGAGAGAGTGTATGTCCCGCCACCCAAGTCCCAGATTCTTGTTTTCTTCCCTAGAGACAAGGAGTTTCCAGCGTTAAAAGGAATAAACTGCGCGAATGTGTTCACAAATATACCTGCTACATTACATCAGGCGATTTGTTGCATAACAAATTACCCAGCATTTTATTAGTGCCAAACAATAAGCATTCCTTCTACTTCAGGGCTGAATTGGCTCTGATGAGGGAGGGCTTCCTTATGCAGGCTGGCGTCAGGCTGCCAGCTGGTCTGGTTTTCTGCGGGTCTGCTGAGACCCCTGCGGACAGGGCAGAGCTCCTCACAGGCAATTGGTCAGGCAGCTTCGTTTGGTCTCTGACGTTTGGCCTGAGCCTTCCTTCAGGGTTTTGCTCCATGGGCCTCTCAATAGGAGCACAGGAACAGGAACTGGCTGCATTAGAGCAAGGGGGGGGGGGGGGAGCGGGGGACAAGAAGCCAGCTTAAGAAGCCAAGCTGATCTTGGAAGAACAGCCTGTCACTGTTGTTGTGGTCTGTTTGTTAGAGGCAAGTCATCAGGTTGAAGCACCAGTCAAGAGAAGGGAATCAAATAAGGGGCTAATCTAGGTTGGAGGCCATCGGGGCCACCTGTCATGTGTACTGCATTTTTATCTACAGATGCTTTTTTTTTTTTTTTTTTGCACTTCCATACTTTTCCGGATGCGACTGCACGGTTTACACATCGTTCGGGAAGACCCCCTCACTTTGACATGTTGTGGCATCTCAAGCCCATCCCACACAGCATTCTTTGGATTAGTGGCCATAATTCAAAGTCCCACATGAGACAGAGACAGAGACAGACAGACAGAGAGAGACAGAGAGAGAGAAAGAGAGACAGAGAGATATTTGCCATTTATACAGTATAACATGGATGGACCTTGAGGATATTCTGCTAAGTAAAATAATTCAATCACCAAAAAGCAGATATCCCATACCTGTAGTTTTTGCAGAAGGAACTGAGATAGGAGAAATGTCCAAAGCTTGAGGCCAGCCTAGGCTAAAGATTAGGAGTTTGACTCAACTAAAATAATAATAATAATATAATTACTAATATAATTTTATTATTATATATAATTATTATTTCTTTTTGTAACTGTCTATACTCTTTTCTTCTCCCAAACATATGTACATTTTTAAGACATTCTGTGACCCGTTCAGAGGTTTATTTTTATCTTAGTCTGTCTTTATTGCATATCTGATAATCCTTTTCTGACAAGGAGCATTTTCAAGTGGTAAGTGCTGTGTTTGCAGCAGCCCTGGATGCTGGCTATGCCTCTCTCAGTCTTTCAATATAGCAGAGGTTCTTTTACTGCCAGCTCTGAGACTGCTGGGTAGGAGCCACACTGACCAGCTCAACTCTGGAAAGGAATGTGCAACACATAAAACTTGCCAAAAGATGGATGGTCCTTCAGGGTTCCTACTTCATAGAAGAAACTGCCAAACATTCTGCAGGACACAGAAGAAAGCAACCGATGAACTTTGCCATTACAAAGCAGAATAGATCTTCAAATTTCCTGCTTCACTAAAATGTCTGCCAGATACTATGGGCCTGTAGGCTGAAGATGGATGGCCCAGTGTTGCAGAGGAACTTTGGGTGACTGTCCATGCAGCGAGATGTCTGTCAGTTCTAGAGATTTAGAAGTTGCTTGATTACACTTCCTGTTTATTTAGGTAAAATTATATCCTTCTATGGTCTTTGAAGAGTTGAAGACAGATAGTGATAATTTTCTATAGTTATGATAAAATATAAATTAGATATACAACTTTAGACTCACAAAGATAGGATAGATGATAGAGTCTTTTCTGTAATTTGCCAAATGTAAATGGACTAAGTATTGTAACTATAATTCTTGCTTGATAACTGTTTTGTATATATAATTTTACTATGTTAAAATTAAAACTTTCCTTTTTGTTGAGACAGAAAAGGGGAGATGATGTGAGATTCCCCTCTGTATGCTCTGAATATGCTTTATTACCATTGGTTAATAAAGAAGCTGCTTCAGCCTATAGAAGGGCAGCATATAGCCAGGCTGGAAGAGATATAGGGAGAAAGTAGGCAGCTTCAAGGAGACACCCGTAGCTGCTGAAGGAGACAGTAGGAGACAGTCGTCAGATCCTTATCAGTAAGCCACAGCCTCGTGCCAATAAACAGATTAATAGAAATGGGTTAATTTAAGATGTAAGAGTTAGTTAATAAGAAGCCTGAACTAATAGGCCAAGCAGTGTTAACTAATTAATATAGTTTTTGTGTGATTATTTCAGGTCTGTGCAGCCGGGAAACAAAAGAGCAGTCTCTGGTTACAAATGATAATAATAATAATAATAATAATAATAATAATAATAATAATAATAATAAATGACTATTGTAAGAATCTACTTACATGTGATGTCTACAGTGATTGTGTAGATACCAAGGCTAAGTGGTGGCTGCCAGGGGCTGATGGGAATAGGGAACAGAGACTTGGTTTTAATTAGCTAACTTTTATCATTATATGCCTGCATGTCATGAAGTGTGTGTAGAGGTCAGAGAGCAGCTCTCAGGAGCTGATTCCACTGTGGATCCCAGGGATGAATCTCAGATCACTGACACTTTTACCCACTAAGCTACCTTGCTGACTTATTTTTTTTAAACATGGTATCTTGCTATGCTGCCAGGCTGATCTCAAGCTCCTCGGTGTAGGCATTCTGTTTGGTTCAGCTCCCTGAGTAGCTGTGCACCATAGCACCTTACCATGGTCTTGACTGAATAGGAAAAGAGAAGGAGGAAAAGGTCTGGAGACGAATAGTGGTGATAATTACACAACAATATGGAATTACTCATGGCCACTTAGTTAAAATGAGGGAGCTGGAGGAGTGGCTCAGCAGTTAAGAGCAATGGATGCTCCTCCAGAGGACTTGGGTTCAATTCCCAGAATCCATACCAGCAGCTCACAGAAGACTGAGCATCTCCACAGATACCTGTCCTGGCGTACACACACATATACATGTGACTGGTAACGAAAAAATATATTTAGAAAAGGAAAGTTAAGATGATAAATTTTATTATGTGTTTTCACCACAATCAAGTTAAACCTTACTGTAGCATCAATTCTAATTAGTCCTGAATAATAAAAACTATCAGCTCTCAGGGAGTGAAAGCTGGAGGATTAGAGAAGCAGAGCGGCAGCCACTAGAAGTTCTTATCTCTACCAATGCTCAGACCAAAGGGGTGATCCTGTCCTCAGGCTGCCTCCTCAGTCTGCCTGCACAGAGTGAGTGCAATGAGCTCCTGTCTCCTCCCACCTTATATTCTTCTCTTGGCCCAGCCATGCCCCTTCCTGTCTCCACCTCCTTAGTGCTGGGATTAAAGGCGTGTGTCTCTCAGATACTGGGATTAAAGGTGTGAGCCACCACTGCCTGGTCTCTATGGCTAACTAATGAGGCTAACTCTATGCTCCGATACTCAGGCAGTTTTATTTGTTAGAGCATAAACAAAATATCACCACATACATGTAAGCCACCATGTTGTTGTGTTTTTCTGATTTTTCTGAATTGATTCTGCATTTTGCGAATTCTTTTTTAGAAGTATGATTATAGTCTGAAAGAGTTAATGCAGTTCTCAGGCCATCGGTTATTCATTGGATCATAAACAAAATATCACCACACCTTACTGCGCCCAAAAGCATCTCTACAAATAGGAAAAATGTCTGCCGTCTGTCTGATACCTGTTTTTCATACAGTCTATGGTTAATTTTGGCTCACCACCACTTCCCATCCTTGAGTCTTTGTTTATTCCACAGAGAACCTTCTGGATACGTTTATACTACAGAAGACTAACACGAGCAACTGACTTGATTTCACAAACTTCCTTTGTGTAGGGATGAAAACGGGAGAATGACGGCTGGCAGCCTGAAGGCAGTTGTCTCCTCCCAGAGCCTCTGCTCCCTCAAGAAACAGGGCTACCTTGCTGGATGTAGCCGGTGGAGATGTAGGACAGGCCCCACTGCTGGGGCATCCCTGGTGTTCTCTCACCTAACTGCTACCCTGACTATCTTACAGACGTTTCTAAATAAACACCTGTGCTGGTGTGGTTTTCGTTCTCTTTTTTTTCTTGTAACATCACACATCTAACCTCCCCTCTGAGTTATTTTCCTTTAAGCACATTTATTTTTCCAGCCTCAGAACAGACCCAGTTAACTCACTGAAAGCTTGGCCGACAAGGGTAGGTTATTAGAATGATTCAGACTTATAATGATGAGCATGTCAAGAGGTTCCTGGGGTTTTCACAGAAAACCTGCTGGGGTGCTGGGGTGGTGACTCACGCCTTTAATCTCAGTGCTTGGGAGACAGAGTCAGGCAGATCTCCTTGAGTTCAAGGCCAGACTGGTCTAAATAGTGAGTCTCCATTTTAAGAAAGAGAACCGGGTGGTGGTGGTGCACATCTTTGATCCCTGCACTTGGGAAGCAGAGGCAGGCAGGCAGATCTCTGAGTTCGAGGCAGCCTATAGAATGAGTTCAGGGACAGCCAGGGCTACACAGAGAGGCCCTGTCTTGAAAATGGGTGATTTATTTTCTCTGCCCTTAGCAATGACACTAGGTGGTAAGGCAGCACTCGAAGTCCATATAGCCTGTCTATGTAGAAATCCCACCATTCTCAGAGTGAAAAAAAAGTTGTAAATTGATGAGAAGATCTGTACTGTTTGTATATGTGTAGATAGAGTGGCGGGGCTCCGTCCCGCCGCATCTGAAATAATTACACAGAAACTGTATTCTTTTAAACACTGCCTGGCCCATTAGTTTCAGCCTCTTATTGGTTAGTTCTCACATCTTCCTTTAACCCATATTTAGTAATCTGTAGCACCACGAGGTGGTCGCTTACCAGGAGAGATCTTAACCTGCGTCTGTCTTGGAGGGGAGAAGCATGGCGACTGCCTGAAGCGTCTGCCTCACTGCCTTCTTCCCAGCATTCTGTTCTGTCTACTCTACCCACCTAAGGGCTGGCCTATCAAATGGGCCAAGGCAGTTTCTTTATTAACCAATGAAATCAACACAAACAGAAGAATCTCCCACATCATATATGGAGACTTTCAATTGTTTCAAATTAGCATTATTTGACCTTTTAAAAATAGTAAGGTGTCAAGGTCTCCATCTTTCTCTGGAAGGTTTGTATCAAGTTCTGTGATTCACTCCTTACATATACTTCCCCTTTGTTGTTTGTTTTAGGTAGGGTCTCATGTAGCCCAGCCTAGTCTTGAACTTCTGATCCCCCTGCTTTCGCTTCCCAAGTGCTGGGATTATAGGCATATGCTTAAAGTACCTGGTTTCTGTGGGGCTGGGGGGTTGAACTCAGGACTTTGTGCATGCTAAGCAAGCACTCTACCAACTGGGCCACATCCCCAGCTCTCAGAGATGAAATTATAATTTTATTACATGTATGTATGTATGTATGTATGTATGTGTTTTTTATATGTGCATATGAACATGCCTCAGCTTGAGAGGAGTTGGTTGTCTTCTATCAGGTGGGTTTCAGGGATCAGTCCAGGTCACCAGGCTCAGCACCAAGTGCCTTTACCTGCTTAGAGATGCAATCTTAAAAAATTTTTTTACAAGATTTTATTTATGTGTATGAGTGAATATTTTGCCTGTGTGATGTCTGTGAGCCATGTGCATGGCCCACAGAGGCCAGTAGAGGGCATCAGATCCCTAAAACTGGAGTTACAGAAGGTTGTGAATGGCCATGTGGATGCTAGGAACTGAACCCAGGTTCTCTGGAAGAGCAGTCATTGTTCTTAACTTTGAGCCATGTCTCCAGCTCCCAGAGATGCAAACATATACTGAACCGGCATTCCTTGAGATTCAGCAATGCCCATTACCACATTTCTCCCCAGCTCTACCTGTGCTTCCTCAGACCCATCTCTGGTACTGATTTAATCTGTAAATTAACACATGCTTATTGCTTCTCTATGTGGTACTTAGCCTGGTCGAGGCCTTTCAGATACAGCAGTGAGTGTACCTTGGACTTCAACTCCAACACTCTTACCATCTTGTGTCCTTTTGATCCCAATAGGCCCTTTGATGACACCAGCCTGTCTTTTCTCATCTTCCCTGGAACACATCTTTGACCCACTTGTTGGGGACTGTGGACCACCAGACCCCGAGTTTCTTATAAACAACTTGTTTTCCTCAGCTCTGAGCAGCCTGCAGCTGCTCTGAGCACAGACCCTGACGGCAGGAGAGTGGGTTCTGATGAGTCTGCAGCTGAAATATCCTGAGAGCTGGGGAGTGGCCAGAGCCCTGTATAAGATGCCCCTGAGCACAATAAAGTGGGCATTCTTGATTCAAGAATGACCCATGTCCCCATGTCTCTGTCTGTGTGTATGTGTTTAAATCTCTAGCCCCTTTCCCAGCTCGCGAAACCGTCCCGTAGTGCAGGCGCTACACCCACTAGTTTTCTAGTAATGATTTCAGAACCTAGATGACTAGAGATAACCATATTGATTAGGACCATTCCATGTTAGTTCCCTGGTTAGGGTTCAAATGCCACGGCTGCCAGGGACAAAATATAGATACGGAGATTTCACTATAGCTGTTGTAGACTAGAGCAGGGCTCTTCAAATGGTCCCCAGAACATGCAAATATTCTAGCATACATGCTAAGAGGACTTCGTGGCTGGACAAGTCCCTTTAGATGATCCTGGATCGTCACAGTGATCCTGGGTTCACAAAGATACCCTTAAAGAGGGAGGCACAAACTTAGAGGGGATTTAAGGATAAGATATGTGTTAGAAAATGCTGTACTGCTGGCTTTGAAGCTGGAGAATTGGGCCACTAGCTGAGGAGTGTAGGTGAACTTCATTCAGAAGCTGGAAAAGGCAAGGGATAAATTCTCCTCCAGAACCCTCAAAATGAACCCAGGTCTGCCCACACTTTTTAGACTTCTGACATCCACAACAGTAAGATGGTAAATTTGTATTGCTAATAAACCAGACTTGGTGGTTATTTGTTATAGCAGCAATAGGAAACTGTATCTGCTTCTACCTGCCTTCTCGCCCTGCCTTCCACAGTGCTGATTCTTACAGGTCCAGAGTAGGAGCTTCTGTATTTGTTTCTTTGGCTCAGGTCATCTTCACACAGCCCTGTTTAGAGCAGCAATGCTAAGTGCAGAGAATTGCACAATGCTTTTTACTCATGTGCAGCCCCTGGTTAACAGTAATCAAATTCTGTATTTGAGGTTCATGTATGAGTCTACTTGGGATAATTTAATGAGTCAGTCTCCTGAGTTTGTAGTTTGAATAACCAGGCCAAGATGACATGATTTAAATGCACTAAGCTGTCCTGGAACTAGCTCTTGTAGACCAGGCTGGCCTCAGACTCACAGAGATCAGCCTGCCTCTGCCTCCCGAATGCTGGGATTAAAGGCATGTGCCACCACCACCAGGCGATTTCAAAGTTTTAATAGACTCAGTTGGTCTTTTTGTTTGTTTGCTTTTTGAGACAGTGTTTCTCTGTTAAACAAGTAATCCTTGCTGTCCTGGAACTCACTCTGTAGACCAGGCTATTCTTGAGCTCAGAGATCTGCCTGCCTCTGCCTCCTAAGAACTAGGATTAAAGGTGTGCGCCATCCACTACCTGGCTGACTTATTAGTCTTAATGAAGACCCATGTCTTATTTCTATTAGGACACATTTGTACAAGTTGCCCTGGGCCTTACTCTGCATTCTTTTTGTTCGTTTTTGTTTTTGGAGACAAGGTTTCTCTGTGTTGCTTTGGAGCCTGTCCTGGAACTAGCTCTTGTAGACCAGGCTGGTCTCAAACTCACAGAAATCCACCTGCCTCTGCCTCCCAAGTGCTGGGATTAAAGGCGTGTGCCAATATCGCCTGGTTCTGAATTCTTTTTTAATATGTTGGGGTGAATATTTAATACAAATTATTTTGATTTTAGGAAGATTAGAACAAAACCTTTCCTTTCTTTTTCTCAAAGTCCTCCCACATGCCCTTTTCAGCTCCCCTTCAAAACCATGGCCTCAATTTTTCAGTTACCATATGAATATATGCATATATTACACACACACACACACACACACACACATCCTGTTTGGTCTGCAAAATGTCACTTGCATGTACATTTTCAGAGATGAGTGTTCTTCCCTGGGAAAACCACCTCTCCCGTTCCCAGCTTTTCTCAGCCACCTGTAGTTCTTTGTGTAGGATTCAGGCTTTGTGAGCTTCTCTGTCCAGTTTGGCATGTCCATTGGTGCCATCCTGCTCAGGGCAGTCACTGTGAGACCGTGGGTGTAGTTTCTGACATTACAACCTCACAGCCAAACCCAGATCCTCTGGCTCTTACAATCATTCTGCCTGCTCTCTTGCAGTGTTCCCAAAGCCTTAGGTGAGTGTTTTGAAGATTATTTATTGAGAATGGGCTCCACAACCCTGCAGTTTGACTGGTTGTGATTTTCTAAAGTAAAAAGTATTTTCAAAACTAGGGGTTTGGGAGTTTGACTGAGGAGCTGCATATATTCATATAGTCAAGGCAGCTGGTGGAACTGCCAGAACTCCCCAGTCTTCCTCTGCTCAGGCGATCATTTTTACTTTCTTTCTTTTCCCCCAGAGACAGGGTTTCTCAGTGTAGTGATGGCTGTCTTAGAACTGACTTTGTAGACCAGATTGGCCTCAACTCAGAGATCCACCTGCCACCACGCCTGGGCATTATTTCACTTTCTAATCCTAAATGAAACAATTAAGATCTAATGTGGTAAATTCTAGCTGGAAAAGTACGGGTTCCCATGGAAACAGAAACAGGTTTCCAATAGGCTTGGCTGGAGAGGGAAGTCTGTAAACCTTCCCAAAGGAAGTGGTATCTTTAATGAGAGTAAAACATTAACTGCATTTCAATTACGGGTGAGGGTCAGACTGAGAGAAGAGGCTCAGAACTGAAGAGATAGGATCTGAGATGGAAATAAATTCAGTTGGGCTGCAAGGTACAGAACAGCATTCTCCTGTCCTTTCATTTGTGGCAACTGTTACTTTCTAATCATTGGCTTGCTATTATTATGGCTTCTACCCTTACTGCCCTGCTGGTTTACCCCTCAGTGCCTGGCACCAGATTCTATTGATCCTGTTAGAGGGTCCAACAAATAGCCTCCTATTCTAAGTGCTTCTCTGACCCTCCCCCCCTTCACCATATCCCCATCAACCAAAAGACAAAATTCAACCTCTGCGAATCTGCCAGCCATCTCCTCACCCCATTCCCACACTCTGAGCTAATTTTCTTTCAGCTCCCTCCCTTACTGGTCCTTTCTTCAGCATCAATTATGTACAGGGTTTCTTTCTTTCTTTCTTTTTTTGGGGGGGGTGGTTTCAAGACAGGGTTTCTCTGTAGCTTTGGAGCCTATCCTGGAACTAGCTCTTGTAGACCAGGTTGGCTTTGAACTCACAGAGATCTGCCTCCCTTATTCTGGGATTAAAGGTGTGTGTCACATCTGCCGGGCAAGGGTTACTTTCAAAGTATCTCCTTGTTTGCTGCCCTTATTCTCAATTTTTTTTCTTTTTTCGAGACAGGGTTTCTCTGTGGCTTTGGAGCCTGTCCTGGAACTAGCTCTTGTAGACCAGGCTGGTCTCGAACTCACAGAGATCTGTCTGCCTCTGCCTCCCGAGTGCTGGGATTAAAGGCGTACGCCACCACCGCCCGGCTATTCTCAATTTTTGTACAGTGTTATATTTGCCTGTTTTTGTTAAGTCACAACGCTGTGCAGGCTTTTATATATTAAAAACAGCAGAGTTTGTGGGGTAATGGTGGTGCACGCCTTTAATCCCAGCACTCAGGAAGCAGAGGCAGGCAGATCTTACCCGGGCGTCCTATGTGAACTTGTTCCTATCTCCTCCCTACTCCTGGTCAACTTGACAATTATATGGTGACCTGTACAATGAATGGTACTGACATATTCCATAAGGCTTTCACTTCAACTATTTCTACCCGGATACCTTTCCATTTTCCCACTTGATTCCAGACTGATCTCAAGCAAGCTTCCCTTTGAATCCTGAGCCTGATTAAGAACTCTCAAAGAGGCCGGGTGGCGGCAGTGCACGCCTTTAATCCCAGCACTCGGGAGGCAGAGGCAGGCGGATCTCTTTGAGTTTGAGACCAGCCTGGTCTACAAGAGCTAGTTCCAGGACAGGCTCCAAAGCTACAGAGAAACCCTGTCTCGAACAAAAACCAACTCTCAAAGAATGACAAGCTCAACTGCACACTTTTAGTTCCTTTGCTCACAGAGGCTGTATCTCTGAGCTCGAAGCCAGTAAGGTCTACAAAGTTAACGTCAAGACAGCTAGGGCTCAGAGAAACTCTGTCTCGACAAACCAAAACAAAGAAAACAGGCCAGATGTCTTTAATCCCTTGGGAGGCAGAGGCAGGCTATCTCTGTGAGTTTGAGCAGCCTGGTCTACAAAGTGAGTTCCAGGACAGGACAGTCAGGACTGTTATAAAGAGAAACGTTGTCTCGAAAAACCGAGAAAAAAAAAAAAATAAAACAACCAACAAATCAAAAGCAACCAAAAACCAGGGGTGTGGTGGCCTAAGACTGTTAACTCCAGGACCCCAGGCTGAGACAAGAGAAGCAGCAGTTAAAGCCATCTTCTGCTGCGCAGCTTTTGTGACTGTGCTCCGAAGAAATAGACACACTGGCAGTCAGATGGCTCCGAGGGTAAAAGGAAACCCGTCCACCTGAGCTCGATCCCCGGATCCCGATCTGCAAATTATCCTCTAACCTCACCGCGGTTGTTATGGCGTGCCTGCACTACGAATTTAACAATAAATAAAAAAAATAAAATTTGCACATACGCTCGATTTAGAACACTGTCTCTATTCGCGACTTTTTTCCCCCCCTTTCAGTCTCAGCAGGTACCATACTCAGACGTCCTAAAACAGTTTCTAATCCGATTACTCTCAGGTTGGGCCAAATGCCTCTTCTCAACTCTGCAGTCCCAACACTAGGTCACTGCTCACCATTTTAACGTGAGCAGACTGCAAATCTGAACTCCCGAGGGGCCGTGGCGCAAACAAGTGTCCGGACCGACAGATTTAGTTCTTTTCTGAGCCGAGAAGCTCCGCCCACGCGGCTACCGCAATTCTTTTAAGGAGCAGCTTCCTTCCCGCCCCAGGAAGTAGAACCCGCTCGCCTCGAACGCCGGTTGGCTGGAGAAAGAAAAGGCCTGAACTATCAGTTGGCCTTGAAAGTCGGGTCAAGGAGATTTCCCTAAATTCCCCTGCCGCGTAACGTAACCAGACGCCGCAGTTCACCGGAAGACGGGAGGAGTGGGCGGGGCGCGCGACGCGACGCGACGCGGAAGTCACGCTGTACGACGGCGCGGCTGAGTTCTTGATTTCGGCACTCGGCTCTCCAGCCTGGCAGGTCTCTGGCGGGCTCCGCTGCGATCTGCTCTTTCGGTGTTCGACTCACCCGCGCTGCTGCCTCCGCTGAAGGAGGAGCAAAGCTCAAGATGGCCGACAAAACGCCAGGCGGATCTCAGAAGGCCAGTTCAAAGGTAGTTTCTTAGAGATCTCCGTCAGTCTTCGGGTCTTTCCCTGTGCTCTGGGCCCTCCAGAAATCTGTGGCCTTCGAGAGAGCTCTTTGGGGCGAGGGCCTAAGGCCTGGTCGCCACTGTGGGCCTGGCACCGCTGCACCAAGGTGCGCAGGTTGAGAGGCCTGAGAGCGCGCGTCCGTCCGTCCCGGCCGGGATCCAGTCCCACACTAACGTGCCTGGGGGCGGTGGCGAGCGGGGTTCGCCCCTCTTTTGGCTTTGGGGGGGGTCAGACAAGCGGTTGAAATATCGGTTCGGTGTCCTTGTGTCGCAGCTTGCTGCGCACGGAGGCCGCGGGCTAGCGCCTGGGAGAGGCGGGAATGTACCCGATCTTAAGTGTCTGTTCCTCTCCTTCACCCTCACCTTCTTTATTTTGGGTCTCACTTGCTTCTGGCCTTACTCAGTTTCTCTCATACCTTGGAGGAAATTAGCCAGCACGGTCGCAAGTGGGGGCTTCGGGGTGGGACGTGCGGAGGGAGCCGCACTCTGTGCCTTGGGGCTCCACATGTGGCTTTTCCATCACTTCTCAGGAAGTGGAAAGTGAGCACCACTCTTGAGGGCCGCAGACTTGGGGTCTCCATCGCTGTGTGGGGTTTCTGCTGGGAAGGAAAACTACCGTAGAACTGGAAAGTGCCCAATAAATAGTACCTCTCATTTGAGTTTACCGGGAGCCCAGTGCACTGCTGGGGAAACGGTTGAGCTGTGAAAGTCGTTTGATAGGAAGGCTGTGGAATATCTGGTATTAGTTGCCATCTTGGCCAAGGCGTTTAATCGTTTTTTTTTTTTTTAAATTTTTTTTTCTGTATTACTTTGCTTTGAGATTCTCATCCCCCAACTTAGCATTAAAGGTGATAAGTAAGTACTGCTATAAAGCAGTTGTGAGGCATTAGATGCACAGACACCAAGTTGGGTAACACTTTAAGGAGTCTAGGGACTTAAAAGTGTGTGATTATCAATTACTAGGTCATTAAGTTTACAGAAAAGAGAGTCTTACATTTGCTGTTTCATTTGAGAAAACAGCACGTTGAATACTTGCTGTTGGTTTTTGCCATTTCGCTGAATGACTGCCCCGTATTTACTTTGCAAATAGCAATGGACTTACTAGATGTTCTTTAGTTAGGTGAAGCTGTGGGGGGGCAGTTTTGGATGTCTTACACCAAACCTTTACTGTAAGTTTCCTTTCAAGTAGATTTCCCCTCCTCACCTTTCTTGGGGAGAAGGTGAAGAAAGGGGTACCTCAAGCTGCCAGCCTTCATTCAGACCCATGACAAAAACAGCTTCTCACTATTGGTGGGCTGTTGTTAAAGCCAGCCTCTTCCATAAATGCTCTGGTTTTTATTCTCAGAGTATTAAGTATCCCCCACTTGAGGCCTGGATATATTGAAAACTTTTCAAAGTATGTATGTGTTCAGACTTCCTTCTAAAAGAATACTTCTCATGGCCATGAATGTGGAGCTGTTCCTTTTAAGTATTAAGTAGCTTGTTGATTTTTCTCTTAGCACCTTTTTCAGCTTATAGTCCTTTAGGTGTTGCTAACAGGTTTTTTACTGGTGTCTGCAAGGTTCAGACTTTTGCCATGGTTTCTCCACCAGTGTGGAAGTGCTGTGATTGAGTGGCAAGGTTACAGGTTTTGAAAACAAACAAGACATTTGGATTCAAATCCTGACTTTGTAATTAAATATATTTGTGATAATATTTAGGCACATTGCTTAATCTCTAGAGCCTCAACTTATCTTATTACAGTTTTTTTTTTTTTCTTTTTTAAAGACAGGGTTTCTCTGTGTAGCTCTGGCTGTTGTGGAACTTGCTCCGCTAGGCAGACCAGGCTGGCCTCAAACTCACAGAGATCCGCCAGTCTCTGCCTCCAGAGTGCTGGGATTAAAGGCGCGTGCCACCACACCTGGCTGCTAGGTTTTTGAGACAGGGTCTCATGTAGCCCAGGCTTGAGCTTGCACTATAACCTTCAGCGTCCTGTTTCTCCTTCCCTCCATGTTCCCAGAGTTGGGATTATAGGTATATGTTAACCATTTCCAACTCCCTTTTCCTTTTAAAGGAAATAGCGCTTGATTTTCAAAATGTCAGGATACACATTGGTCCTGTGATTCTTAAATCAGCTATCATAATAACTGCTCAAGTTGCTGTTTTTAAATTTCGAATATAGATTCAGACTTTATTAGATCATAAGATCATTTTGGCTAGTCCTACAGTATTTGGGATTTCCAGCCTTTCATATGACTTGATTTCTTTCTCTGAAATAATAGGTATTTATATTCCACAGTGTATGTCAAGTAAGTAGATATTTCTGTTTCATGTTCTTTGGTATTTCCATCAGTATTCCTAGATATTGAAGAAATGTCAGCCGGTTGGTGGTGGCGCATACATTTAATTCCAGTACTTGGAGGCAGAGGCAGGCGGATCTTTGTGAGTTCAAGGCCACCCTGGTGTACAAGAGCTAGTTCTAGGACCGGCACCAAAACCTACAGAGAAACCCTGTCTCAAAATCCCCCCCCCCCAAAAAAAAAGAAATGTCAACTTTGTATGTGATACAGGTCTTTTGCCATTGACAATGGTGAAGTTTCTTAGTTTCTTTCTCTCGCTTTTTCAAGAAGCGTCTGTGTTTGAACCCTCACGCCACAATTGAAATATGAAATAGAAATTTATGTCCTGGTAATGCTGAAGTGTGCACAGGCAGCACGTATTGGGTTTCATAATCTAAGTTGATGAGGATGACTGACCAGGTCTCTTCCTCAAGAGGGCACCAGATCTCATTACAGATGGTTGTGAGCCACCAGGTGGTTGCTGGGAGTTGAACGCAGGAGCTTTGGAAGAGCAGGCAGCACTTTTAACTGCTGGGCCATCTCTCCGTACCTGATCTGGTCTGGTCTCAGAAGCCAAGCAGAGTCAGGCCTGGTTAGTAGTACATACTACAATGCATATGTGAAAGTCAGAGGACCCTGAGTTCTGAGGATCAAGCTCAGGTTTCCAGGCTGTGTGGCAAGTGCCTATAATCTCTGAGCCATGTTTTTGGCCCCCTTAGTGTCTCTCTTAATTACAAAATACACAAACCACTAGAGTTTTAAAATTAACTTTATGTATTTATAGTCAAGCCATGTTTTTGGTCCCCTTAGTGTCTCTCTTAATTACAAAATACACAAACCACTAGAGCTTTAAAATTAATTTTATGGATTTATAGTCAAGTGATCTACACTTTATGTAATTGTTCTTTACTTTTCATTTTAATATCTTCTGGTAGATATTGAGTACATATTTTAGGAATGAATAGACATTTCTTATTGCATTTCCCACCCTATTTTTGTAAAGTATTGCTTGGTTTCAGGGGGGGTTTTGGAGCCATTATAGATTTGTTTCCGAGGGCAGAGAGAACCTATGTTGTTAACCTAAGATACTGCTAACCATTAAAATAGTTTATTAAAAATTTGTTATTTTGTTGGGTGGTAGTGGTCCATTCCTTTAATTTTCAGCACTTAGGAGGCAGAGGTATGTGGATCTCTGAATTTGAGGCCAGCCTGATCTACAGAGCAAAGTTTCAGAACAGCCAAGACTACACAGATTACCCGTTTCAGAAAAGAAAAAAAAAATGCTATTTGACCTTATTTTGTTTGCATATTCTACAAATGAGGGTTTGAAGAGAATGATAATTTAACTCTGGCGGTGACAGTACCCATTTGCTTTTTTTAAAAATGCATTTATTGTGGGTGTTTATGTGTGGGCATGGTCTAAGGTCAGAGGATAGCTTGAAGGAATTGGTTCTTTTCCTCCGTCACTTGGGTCCTGGAGATCAAACTTGGGATTGCCAGGCTTGGCAGCAAACACCCTTACAAGGTAAGCCATTTCGACTGCCCCAGTACCCTTTTCTTTTTTTTTCTTTTTTTGTTTTTAAAAAATCATCTCTTGTGTAACACTTTCTGGGGAGATGTGAACCAGTGTCTACTTACTCCAGATAGGGAACTGACAGGCAGACCAAAGTAAGGATACCAGCAAAGTCCACCTTGGTGAAGCACTGTGTTTTATGGGGTTACTTACAGGAGCATAGGTGAGGTGTCATTTACAGGAGCAGAAATGACTTAAAAGCAGCTGTTTGCAATTGATCTGAGCTTTTTCCAGATAACTCAGCTTGTCTGAGAGTCTTCTGGGTGGCTTAACTGTTCTCTTTCAGGTCACTTTGGTCTGAGAGTGTCTTTCAGGAGTATTCAGTACTTAATTCCCTTGAAAAGGTAGGAGTTTAGAGTACCTGATTAGTTTCAGGGACTTCCTGAAGCTTTTGGATTGTTTATTTTCTGAGCTTCCTTGCAGGATGGAATGTTCACCTCCCTTTAGAATGTTGTGTCTGAAGATCTTCTCTCCAACACGGAGGCTTACTTTGGAGGGAATTGTTGCACACTACCGTCTTTCTGTCTTCACCTCCTGAGTGCTGGGAATACAGGCATGTGTCACCTCTGGTGTATAAAGTATTGGGGATCAAACCCAGGGGCTGTGCATGCTTGGCAAACACTCTCCTAATGGAGTTACATCTCTAGTCTCTGAATTCACATTTTTTGATGAGTATGTTTTAGACTTAATTTTAGATATATTTATTGTATTTTGTGTTTTGCCAGAGTGTAATAGTGTATATACATCATGTTTGTGTCTGATGTCCAAGGAGGTCAGAGGAAGGCATCAGTCCCCTGGAACTGGCATTGCTGTTAATGGGCTGTTTGACCCCTAAGGGCTCTGGACCCACACTGGACTGATTTGTTTTCTAAAGGCCTTTCTTTTAATTCTTTTGGCTTTTATTTCTGAAACCCTTGGAAAATAAACATTAGAAAATACATTTATCATAGTGGCAGATGAATGACGAGATCATTTGGTGTACGAGTTGAAGACTTCCTTTTTTACAAAGAGCATCACTTTTGAAATAAATAATAAAAATTTTGTTGTGGAATTTTAAAATAAAAAAATTAATCTTGCATATTTCCTCTTAACTGAGTTGTCACTGGGAATTGATCCTAGGGTCTTTTACACATTGAGTGCACACCTTCAACCCCAGAAATAAGTTTTGAAGGTCAATAACACTTGAGATTATTGTTAAGAATATTGTTAAGAATGGTTGTTAAGAATATTGTTAAGACATCTGTTCAACTTTTAAGAAAATTTAGAGACATTAAAATTTTTATTTAAGTGTTTCCTATATTGATAGCATTTATGAGTATGAGTAAATAATTATACAGAATGTTTTAATGTTCTTAAAGCTTTTAAAAAATACTATTTTATGTGTATGGGTGTTTTGCCTACATGTATGTCTGTGGACTATGTGTGTGTCTGGTACTCAGAGAGACCAGAAAAAGGCTTTGGATCCCTTGGAACTGGGGTTACAGATGATTGTGAGCAACTGTGTAGGTGCTCAGAATTGAACCCAGGTCCTCTGTAAGAGTAGTCAGTGCTCTTTAACCACTGAACCATCCCTCCAACCTTCACATTGTGCATGTTTTTGTTGTGTTTTAAGTGGAAACCTTGGTTTGGCTTGAATAGCCACTTATTAATGAGCGGACAGAGTGGTGTGAGGTCTAGGTGTACTTGTGTAGACTGGGTATAATAAGTCAACTGTTATATTGAAGCTCTTTCTCTTGCCTGATTTTTGAGTGTGATGCTGAGGCACACCATTTCAAATAAGAAATTAGAGTTTGAGGGAGCATGCAGTATAGCAGGAGAGAGTTCACAGAACAGGGCAGAGCTGTCAGAAGTGTCTGAAAGTAAGGAAATGATACCTGCTTGAGTGGAGATGGGGAGCTGTCCAGAACTTAGTCGAATTTGATTGATTGCTTTGAATAGTGAGCAGAGCTGAGAAGATTGTGTTTTGGGCTATTAGAAAGAACTGGGGAAAATGAAGACAGTAAATGATTGGGAAATGAATTGTTGAATGATCAGTCCAGGTAGTCTTCAGTGCTCTTCCATGGGGAGAATAAAAGGTACAAGACTGGACAGATAATGATTGGACTAAATTCTGGAGAGGTTTGAATATAGGAAATAAAATTAGAGAGTTGAAAAGTTTTTTAGGAGAGTTGTTCCAAAATACAATTAGAAAGAATTTGAAGGTTGGAGGGTCAGAGATTAGAGGTTATTGCATTGCTGGCTTTATGAGGGATTACTTCAAATATCTTCATATCCTTTCCTAGAAGTTTTTCTGGCAAGCTTCCTTTTCCTGCCAGGTTAAGATTTGCCTGGCCACAGGTACTCTTGTGGTATAACCATATTGTTTCAACTGTCTTTTCTTTAAATTAGTGTCTAGGCCAGGGAAATGGCTCAGCAGGTAAAGGTGTTTACTGTCAAGTCTGACCGCGTGGATTCAATCCCTGAGACTCAGGTGGTAGAAGGAGAGAACTAACTTCTTTCTATGCGTTGTTATTTGCCCTTCGTAACACACACACATATACCATGCACATAAAGTAAAAGTCTCACGAACCTCAATTTGCATATCTTTAATCATAACATTACTCTGATCTGAATGCTGGGTAACTAAGCAGCATATCTTTGGTAAAAGGTTTGCAGTAAATATTGACACCTTACCTTAGTTGAAATCAGTTGATTCATCATCTCAGGTCCTACTGTTACTGCTTTATTTACAAGTCAGCACATTGTAGCTGACTTTTGAATTGGCTACCTTTGATTTTGAGATTATTTACTAACTTGATGAACAGTTATTTAAGTGATAGCTCTTTCTAATTTTTGGTGTTACATTTTGTTTTTACTTGTGGGGAGAGGACCACAGCTGGTTCATTCTCACCATGTGGATCGCAGGGATTGAACTCAAGTCATCAGACTTGGTGGTAGGCACCTTTACTTGCTGTCTCGGTGGCCCTAGGCGACAGTCTTGATGACTAGATTACAAATGTCTGGCAGACTGAAGAGATTTAAAACAGTATATGGTGGCTTTTATTTTTAAATCTTAGAAATGAAAAAAGAAAGATTAAACCCTAGAAAAGGCCGTTTGGTTATAGCACACAGATTAAGGAGATGCTGGTTTAGCTGCTTTCCTCAAACCGCAGCTGCTAAGGAACCTCAGGGTTACCTTGGCAGCTCCCGTGCTACTGCAGAGGGTTCTCTGTAGGATTTTCAGCTGTTGAATAAAGTCGTGTTACACATAAATAATTTTGAATAATTTTAATATGGTTTTAGTAGTAGATGAATTTTTAATAATTTAATACTTCTTGTCCAGGAATGAGTCTTCAGAGGGTTATTTGAATGAATGAATTTTTTCATAAAATTTGTATTTTTTCTAAAAAAAATTCTAAAAATAATTTCTGAAGATTTTCTATTTCTTGTTACTGTTGCATTTATTTTTGTTTTCTAGTGATTAGTACTAGTGTTTTGGAAAGCAGTTGCTTTCCTTTACCCTCTTGGCTGAATTCCCCTTTTGTAAAAATAGGTATTTGTTATTTTGGATTTTGTAATTTCCAGATGGCTACAGATACCAAGATGTGTTTTACATAGTTTAGATGGTAACTACCCCGACACACCACATCATCTTTACTTTTGAGAAAAGCTAGCTAAGAGAATAAGATTTACAGGGAGGGCACAATAAAAATTGAGGACAAACCATAGATAGAAAGATGAAGGTGGGAGGGATCGCAATGTCTGCTGCCTTTTACGCATTTTTGCTTAAGGCTCAGTTTAGTGGATTTTAGAGAAGAAAATGTTGTAGATGAGGTAATTAAAACAATACTCAACACCTTATATACTCTGAAATGTGTTAAGAAAAAAGTAATGTGAAATTTTAACTGTTGATTTCTTTTAAAAAATGGTAGTATTTAAAGACATTTTTCTGCTGTGCCTTAAGTTAGCCTCCTGGCATGTTTCATTAGAAATAGCCCACTTCTCTCACTGACTTGCTCTTTCTCTGAGACAGGGTCTCGCTGTATAGCCTTGAGTTACCTAGAGTTTGGCCTCAAACTCTGAAGACCAGGCTGGCCTCAAACTCAGATCCTCCTGTCTCTGCCTCCTTAGTGCAGGGACTAAATGGATGCTCTATAGCAGCCTGGCAGGAGCAGCTCTCTTATAGCAAGTTGAAAATGGTGATTTGATAAGATTTTCCTTTCCTTGAACTAGTTCTGCAGTGAATATTGTACCTTCTACTAAGCGGTGAAGGTTAAAGCATGTGTTTTCTTGCTGATACAAATCATTATTTATGTTTACTCTGAGCGACTAGAAAAAGGAAGGGAGATTTGCGAAGAAGTGCTGCCCTGGCAGTGTTAGTGTTAGGACTTGGGAGAAGCCTTTGTATAAATGTTTTGTTATAAATAGTGGTTAGGTCTGCAGGCTTTACTTTGAAAAGGTAGTTACATTTCAATTTTTTTCATTTGCATTTGTGCCATGTATTTGGAAAATATGCATTTTTATTTTTAAAGAATTTACTCAACACATTTGCCTAGATCACAACTTTTTTGTAAGGCAGAATGCAATTGTATTGTGCAGTTTCATTAGCTGAAAAGCAGTAGCTAAAAGCTAGGGAAGATTAAACCTCTGCAGCATTAGAAACAATGGTGAAAGACTTTCTGATCCTTTAAATATTTGCTTTTGTTGTTTTGATACTTGTAGAGCCGATCATCAGATGTGCATTCATCTGGATCTTCAGATGCGCATGTAAGTATAAAAGATAGCATTTTTTGTTTTTCCTTAAAAAATACAATTTTTCTTTATATATATGTATGAGTTACACGGCAAATGAATACAATTATGTTGTGTGAACATTTAATTGTGTCTGCCTTTGTGTTTTTTTTCTTTTTTAAAAAACAAACTTCTTCATTGTTGACTTAGATTTCTTTCTCACCTGGTCCCACAGCCGTTCATTCCCAAAGAAACACACAGAGGTCTGCATAAACTGGTTGGCCTATTAGCTCAGGCTTCTTATTAATTCTTATAACTTACATTAGCCCATTATTCTTGTCTATGTTAGCCATGTGGTTTGGTACCTTTTATCAGCGAGGCATTCTCATCTTGCTTCCTCTGTGTCTGGGTGACGACTGCAGACTGGACCTTTCCTCTTCCCAATATTCTCCTGTTCTCATCGCATCTCCTCTACTTCCTGTCTGGTTGCCCCATCTATACTTCCTGCCTGGCCAGTCAGCATTTTATTAAAATACAAATAAAAATCTTTACAGGGTACCAGAACATTGTCTCATAGCACCTCATATTGCATTAGAAACTTGACATGTATTTTTACCTTTTATTGTGCTTATAAATGTATTTGTTTACATAATGATTACATTATATACACCCTTTTCTTGCTGCACATTGTACCTGCCTCTCAAAATCCCTGAAAATCAGCTGGCATAGAGAGTGCTGATCAGTTCTTTCTCATGATATAATGTTCCACTATAGAAAGGTAGACATATTTGTTTTCTTAGTTGGTACATGCCTTTTTTATTAAACCTTTTTGGCATTTTGAATACTGCAGTGGCTATTTTTTCCCATGTTATAGCAATATTCAAAATATGGTGTGCAGGCACCTCCTTCAAGCTGTTGAGAACCTTTTGGGAGTATGTGAACTCAGAGCTATTTTATAATAGGGGCATTGGGAGATGGCTCAGTAAGTAAAGTGCTCGTTACAGTATCTGTGAAAGCTGGGCATGGTGGTTTCTGTTTCATTTAACCTTTGTCCTGGGTAGACAGACAGGTGGATGGATCCCTGGAGTACTCTGGCTAGCCAGCTTCTGTGAACTGTTGATTTGTAGGTTCAGTGGGAGACCTTGCCTCAAATAATAAGGTGGCAAGGGACTAGGGAAGATACTTGACACCAACCTTTGGATTCTAGATTCAAGAACGAACAGTGCACATGTGCCCTCCCCCCATGCTTCATGTAGGCCCCAATAAAAAGCCTTTTGTAAAAATGCCAAGGCATTATTTGCCTTTCTGTTTGTGTTGACATTTTCCCTGATGGTGCAGAAACAACTGGTAGGCAAACTATTGGCACATTAGCATGAATCAAGGAAGTGATTCTAAAATAAGCTTGTATTCATTCCTAT
Organism: Arvicola amphibius; assembly: GCF_903992535.2. Taxonomy (NCBI): domain Eukaryota; kingdom Metazoa; phylum Chordata; class Mammalia; order Rodentia; family Cricetidae; genus Arvicola; species Arvicola amphibius. The sequence goes on along the minus strand of NC_052049.1, from coordinate 161,879,090 downwards.
CATATACAGTAAAGTAGGGTATTTTAAAATGTTTTAGAGGGTGAGCCTGGGTGGGGGCTATGCCTGTAACCCCAGGATCAAGCAGGAAGGAAGATTGTGAATCACGAAGTTGAAGCTGACCCACAATTTTAACAGACCTTGACTCAAAAAAGTATTGTTTTTAGTAAAGTTGTAAAATTCTTAAGACTCAACTCGTGTGGGTCTTTCATTTTTATATCCTCTGTGATGAAACAAGTATATATAAAGTCTGCTACTTCCTAGCATATGACGTTTGTAGTAAGGGCGACTGAGTAAACTACTCTATAAAGTACCATTCTTACTTCATGGAATGCCTGCCGTATAAACTTGTTATCTGACTTGGGTATTTGACAGGTTATTCTCTTGAAAGAGAAGGAGAGAACCTGTTACTTCAAGAGTAACAAATGTTTCCAATATAATATTTGAGCTTTCAAGGGCAAGTCAGAGTTTTTGAAAAACTCGTAAGGAATTTACTTATAACATGATGTTGTTAATAATGTGTTTTTAGATAACCTAGTGAAATTTGTCAATTTATAGACACTTTGGATTAATTCTAGTTTTTAGTACTATGATGTTATTTTTGAAACCATTTTTAAAACTTTATCTGAAGATGGATGCATCTGGACCCTCAGATAGTGATATGCCAAGTCGAACACGACCTAAAAGCCCAAGAAAACACAATTATAGGAATGAAAGTGCCCGTGAGAGCCTTTGTGATTCTCCTCATCAGAATCTTTCAAGAGTGAGTATTGCTAAAGGTGACAAAGGATGGCTAACACTTTTACTTTGTCCTTGACTGAGTATGATGGTTTGTACTTGTTTCATTTTATAGTATTTGAAATTAATATTTTTATTAACAATAAACTCCAATTTATTTAAAGAAAAATATGTAGTTTATATTAGATGTTTCATTGAAGATGTTTAATTTTATTTGGAAAGTAAACATTAACTATAAAGTGGTTATTGTCATGTTTATTAAGCTACTAGGCATATTCAGCCAATTAAGACAGTCCTTGACCTTGTGAAATTGTTCAGTAGGTAAAGGTGCTGGCTGTGCAAGCCTAGACCCAGGTTAGATCCCTAGAACCCATGCATAGGTGGATGGAGAGAAATGACTTTACAAAGTTGTTCTCTAACCTCCACAGACATGCATTGGTGTGTATACCACCTGCCCACAACGTGAACATATACACAATATTAAAAGATGCAGTCCTTGTGTTCTAAGAGCTTATGTTCTCTCTGAAAACAAATAGGACTAGATATTAGTCATTTGGGTAAGTGGAGTTCTGGGACAATCAGGAACTCAGAGGTTCTCGTCTGCGTGTGTATACGTGTATATGCGCGTAGGTGCAAGTAGAAGCCAGTGGTCAACACTGGGCATCTTTCTCAGTCTCTCCACCTTGTATATTGTGAACCAACGTTCCTCACTGAATCTAGAGCTCCACTCCCATTCTGCAAGCCTGGCTAACTGTTGAGCCTCAGACACACAGTGCTGGGTTATATAGACCCATAGCCACTACCACTGGCTTTTTGCATAGGTTCTGGGGATCCATATATAGATTCTCATTGATGTAGACATTGCACTGACTGAGTTATCTCCTTTGCCCTTGAGAAATGGGTTCTTTACTACAAAACATCCCTGGGTCTTTTAGTTCTTAAATATCTATTTAAAGTAATTTTTCTTGAGGTAGGTATTTAAGTTAGTGGTGGCATAGTTGTCTAGCATGTATGAGGCCCTATATTCAATTCCTGTCACTATTTTTTAAAAGTGTACAACTTAATTTTTCTCTTGAAAAAGTTCAGAAGATATTAAGTCGTCATCAGCCAGCATTAAACCTTAAACCTTGATCATGCTTTTTTTTTTCTTTTTCTTTTTTTTCTTTGTCCTTTGAGACATGGTTGCTCTATGGCTTTGGAGCCTGTCCTGGAACTCACTCTGTAGACTAGGCTGGCCTTGAACTCAAAGAGATCTACCTGCCTCTGCTTCCTAAGTGCTGGGATTAAAGACGTGTGCCACCACCGCCTAGAACTTTTTTTACTTTTTAAAAAAAGACAGGATCTAGATCTCTATGCAGTCCTTTATGTACTAGAACTCTCAGCGTGGACTAGGATGGCCTCGAATTCAGGAGATCTTCTTGACTTTGCCTCCACAGTGCTGGGATTAAAGACTTGCTCTGAAACATCCGGCCTGATCATATATTTCTAATTCTTTTAAGCATAAATATATTTTTACCTTTCTGAGATACATTTCATAGGAATACATCTTAAAATAGCATATTATCCCAGTATTTTTATTTCAGAAAAAAAAAACGTAACTTTTACATAAATGATTGTAGTGTTTCTTTGAGAAACACTCAGTAATTTTCTTTGACATTTTCTGTTCTGGATACCAAAATGTAGCTGTTAGGATATTAATAGTTTAAGCACACAAATCTTGTATTTTGTTCGTTCCTTCCCTTTCTTCCTTCTTCTACCCCTCCCCCCGGGGGGGGCAGGTTCAAGACAGGGTTTTTCTGTAGTCCTGACTGTCCTGGAACTTGCTCTGTCAATCAGGCTGGCCTCGAACTCAGATCTGCCTGCCTTTGCCTCCCGAGTGCTGGGTGGGATAAAAAGCATATGCCACCATTCCCAGCCACAAATTTTGTTTCTTAAAATTGTGGTTTTTTCCTTGAATTTTTGTGTAATTTTTATTTGTTTAAACCTTTTAAGCCAACTCCAATGATCTTGAATGATGGCAGGACAGTTTTCTTTCATTTTTGAGGAAAAGATGACATTTGAATCTGTTTTAAAAATTGACTTTTGAGGCTGGAGAGATGGCTGTATGGTTAAGAGCACTTGCCTCTTTTTGCCAAGGACCCAGGTTTAGTTCCTAGTATCCCACAGGTGGCTCACAACCATCTATATAGTTCCAGGGGATCTGACACTCTCTTCTGATCTCACTGTGCACCAGGCACACATGTAGTGCACATGCAGATATGCAAGCATTCATAAAATAAGTAAAAATCTTGAGAGGGATTGCTTGATTGATTGTCTTTTGTATTATTAACTGCTTATCTTTCCCAGAGGGCTTTTAATGTAACTTTAGTAAGTGGCCTCAATGTTTCTCTTCTATACGAATTTTCAAAGTAATTTAGTTATTTAACTTTTCATTTTAATAAGGAAGAGAAATACTTCAGATTTCAGTATTTTAGCTTGTATTTAATTAACAATCCTACCTTTTAAGTTTGTGAATCAAATGAGTAGCATGGAACAACTGAAGGTCTATCGACTATTTAAACCAGATTTCAGAAGGCATCTGCTTCTAAATTGTACATATGAAGGCTTTATTAAAATACTGTTCCCTCGGACTGGCTAGGTGGCTCAGGTTGTAAGGATACTTGTCACCAAACCTGATGCACCCAAGTTTGCTCCTTGGGACCTACATGGTGGATGAAGAGAGCCAGCTTTCTTAAGTTCTTTGGCCTTTACACACATGCTTTGGTGCATGCACTCTGTCTGTCACATGCAAACACAAAAATAAATAAAATGTACGAAAGTTTTAAAAAATGTTTTCTCTTAAAAACCGAGAATTTTATATGTATATATGTTTTGATCCAATCCAGTCTCCATTCTTCCCTTTTCAACTCCTCTCACATCTCCCTTCCCTCCCAACTTTTTGCTCTTTTCTTGATTTTTGAAATTTTAATTAATGTAAAATTACATTATTTCCCCTTTCCTCCCTCTAACCCCCCGGTGTCCCCACCTCCTGGCTCCTTCTCAAATTCATGTCCCCTTTTTCCTTGATTATTACTGTTTTACACATGCCACTTGCCGAGTTGGTTTTAGTGTTGCTTATGTGTATGTGATTTCAGCGCTGATCTCTTGGTATTGTATAACTGGTTGTGGACCTCATTCCTGGGGAAACCTAATTTTCCCTCTCAGCAGTCTTTAGCTTCCTGTCTTCTCTAGAGAGGTAGGGCCCCTGGAGATTTCCTTCTTCCACTTAAGATGTCTGTTGTTGGTGTTATTATTCGAGTCTGTTTAGGCAGCCAGATTGTTAAGGTATCATGGGTGTGGCTTCATTTATTTTTAGGAGATAATCTCAAAACAGACTTGCTGGTCTCTGGCTCTGAAGTCTCTTCCTCCAGTTGTGTTTTAGGTATATTCCTTGGGTTTGGGCACCTTACAGACAGTTGTTCCCTATATTTTGAACAATTGTAGTTTTCTGTGGTGATCTCTGACTGCTGTAAAAAGAAGCTTCTTTGAGGGGTGAGAGCTTCATTTATCAGGCAGAGGCACCTCCCACCCTCTTCCATATCTGGAGCCTGTGGGTGTGGAGATGTCAGTGGGCAAACGAAAGGATGGAGGAGGGAAGGATGACTTCCACTTTTTCCTTTTTAAACCCACTGGGTGTTAGTGCTGCCAGATACGGTGTTCTTATAACAGTTGAGTAACTCGTCTGCTTAGCATATGAAGTGTTTTAGATTTTGGAATTTTATTTATTTTATTTTATTTTTAGATTTTGCCTTTTGAATATTTTCTTATTCCTGAGGTATCTTGGTCATAGGACTAAAGGCTAAACATAAAATCCATCTCTGTTTTGTATATATCTTATACATACAGCCCAAAGGTAATTTGTTACACAGTATTTTCACCTAGCTTTTGACTGCAACCTGTTCCTTGAGATCAGGTATGGAACCTTCCACTTGTGGTATGGAGATTTTTGATTTTCAGATTGCTCATTTGTTGTTCAAAAATTATTGATAGAGTTTTATGTATACTGACAACTGAAATTTGTAGTAGATGGTATATTCCCAGCAAAAAAGTGAAATTTTGTTAATACCAATATTTTTGATAAATAAGGTGCTTAGTCAGGTTATAAAAGGGTGTGATGTGATTTGTTATACCTGAATTGGAACCTACAGATGGCTTCCAGAGAGTGGAAATTTATGGCCCTCTCACTTGATCTGTTTTCTGTCATTGCTGCTTTTGCCTGGAGATGTCTATATTTTCCCTCTATGCTTTTGTTTTTGTTTAAGCCTTGGTATTGTGGAATCTTAGTTTAAGATGTGTTATTTGTTTATGATGTAGAATATTTTTTTAGTTTAATGATGCAAAGATGTGTTGCATTCTTTTTTCTTACATTTATTTAACTTTGCCTGCCCTTTTGATCTAATAAAGAATTGAATGACCAGTAGCTAGGCAGGAGAGAGAAATAGGTGGGGCTGGTGGGCAGAGAGAATAAATAGAAATCTAGGAAAGGAGAGCGAAGAGTGGGAAAGGAGAAGAGGGCACCAGGGGCCATGGAGGAAGAAGGAAAGAAAGGTATAGAATAAAGAAAGGTAAAAGCACAGAGGCAAAACATAGTTAAAGAGAAGCTGAATAATTTGTTAGAAAAGATGACTAGAAATAAGCCAGGCTAAAGGCGGGCATTCATAACTAAGAATAAGTCTCTGTGTGTTTATTTGGTAGCTGCGTGGTGGGCCCCCAAAGAGTAAAAAAAACAACTACACTTTGATTTCTGTTTCTTTGTTATTTTAATCTCTTTTTCTGCTTAAAAAAGCTTTGTGCCTCTTACTGACTTCGAGTTAGGAAATAACATTCCTCAATGAGTGGGTATTTACAGACCCAGCCTGAGATAGCATCTGCTTGGAGTAACCCTAGCTTTTCTTTGCATTGATACTTTAAAACAGTAACTCTTTTAAAGACTTGGTTGTCAATTCAAATGTGTTAAATTCATAGGTAATGTTAAAATTTGTATGTAAAGACAATCTTTTTGTTTCTTTTCATAGCCTCTTCTAGAAAACAAGCTTAAAGCATTCAGTATTGGAAAAATGAGCACAGCAAAGCGAACTTTAAGTAAAAAGGAACAAGAGGAACTGAAGAAAAAGGTAATGTTTGAAGTGTATTTAGGTTATACTTGGAAATGATTGTGTAAGGGAGCAGTAGAAGCCATGTCTCCTGAAGAGTTCTACTTCTTAGATGTTTGCAACTACACACACACACACACACACACACACACACACACACACACAGAGGGATGTTCAGATGAGCTCAGCTTCTTTGCCTGTCCTCTGATCTAGATCTCTGTGTGATGATTAGTTATCTTTTGATGTGTTCTTTTTGTCAAAGTGTGAGTGGGTGTGTATATACTGTATCGTCCCATTTCCCTTGAAATAACATGCTGTAGAGTGAGAGTACTTAACTCCATTTACCTTTTTAACCAAATGTTATCTTTGTGACTACTTGTAGGATAGAAAAAGTCTACATTTTTATGGCTTTTGTAGCTTTATAATACTTTGTTCATTTAAAAGCCTATTGAGGGATTTGTGGTTTTGCTCTTTGGATATTATAGTACAAATGCTTTTTATGAATAGGTACCTTTTTTTTTTTCTTTTGGAACTCCTGAAAGCGGAGATTGTTGGAGTGAATGTTATTTTGGTAAAAGTGAGGGCCCCAGCCTATACACTTGAATGTGGTGAATCCTATTGACGGGGTCTTTGCCAGTCTGTAGTGTGGAAATAATACCTCAGTGTAGTGTTGACTCTGCAGTTCTTTCAGTGGGAATGCAGTTGAGTAGCCTCCTTCCATTGCATTTTTTATTTTTCTTCTGGTTTATTCTTGTAAAATCTGTTGTTATAGTCAGTTGCCAGTCTCCCTCATGATTTCTTGTTATTAACCAAATTCTTTTCCTTACTTTTCCATTTCTGGCTTATAGAAGAATTTCCCTGTATTTTCTTATAGAATCTGCATTCTTAGGAGAATCCCAATGAATTCTAGGGTTGTTTGCATTTTTAAGAAATTTTAATCGTTATGCAGTTTTTCCTGACATATAACACAAAGAATTGATTTCATTTTATCTCTTTTCAAATAGTTGTTATGCAGTTTCATTTATGGGAAAGTCCATGTATCTCCTTCTGACACTAGCTACTACTCCTTTATTTACCCTTTCTTGAGTACAATTTTCTACTTGATATTGGATGTATTTCTTTCTTGATTTGTTCTACTCTTCTGTTTGATTTGGGTTTTTGAGGTAGATTCTCGCTATGCAGCTCAGGCTGGTCAGGAACTCTGTCTTCCTGCTTTTACCTCTGAAGTAATAGGCATGCACGACCATACCCAGCCTGGTATTCTTATTTATATATATGGGACATTTAGATGATGTATAGCTGAGAAGGTTAGTTCTTCTAGTTTTTTCTTTAATGCCAGGTTAGAAATAAGCACTGTGTCTTTGCTTCTATTGTATCTTCGGTTATTTGAGAATGAAATTTTTATATTTGATGAATTAAGTCATCATACTTTGGAGGACTTCTTAATTATTAATAGGTTAATATGTTTTTATTCAGTCATTTCTTTTACAGTTTGACTCTTGAACTGTCTTTAAATACATTTACTTGTTTACCCATATGTGGTGAGTTACTTTCTGCTTCTCTAAATTTCAAGTAAAGGAGCAAAGCCTTATGTTTTAAATATCTAGCATATAATTTTTGGTAATATCCAAAGTCTACCAAGTTGGAGATATTAGAATTACTTGGGAAAGAAGAGGCTTTGAGTATGTAATTTCGTTTTGTTTTTCTCTTTTATGTGTATGGGTGTTTTTCCTGCTTGTATATTTTTGTGCCCTTTGTGTGCCTGGTCCCATAGACGTCAGAAGAGGGAGTTGATCCCCGAGGACTGGAGTTATAGATGGTTGTGAGCTGTCATGTGGGTACTGGAACCTAGGTCCTCAGGAAGAAGAGCCATTGCTCTTTGCTGAGCTGTCTTTCTACATAGTGGCATTTGTCTTTTATCCTAGCATTTGGTAGGTGAAAGCGGGCAGATCTCTGTTCAAGACTAGTCTGGTCTGCATATTGAGTTCAGGTCTGCCTGGGTTACATAGTGAAATCTTGTCTAAAACCAAAGCCAAAAAAACAAGTCACATCCACACAGCAATTTTTATGTCACTAATATCTGGTTATGTATTTAGGAGGATGAAAAGGCAGCTGCTGAAATTTATGAGGAATTTCTCGCTGCTTTTGAAGGAAGTGATGGTAATAAAGTGAAAACATTTGTTCGAGGCGGGGTTGTTAATGCAGCTAAAGGTAAGTCCAGAGATCTAGACTGAACAAAGCTTGGATGGCGCAGCAACACATTAGTTATGGAAGACTGGAGTTTCACATTTCTTTTTCTATTAGCACCACCTAGTGGTTAAATTAAGTAGCAAAATAAATCCCCAAATATGGAGTAATGAAAAGATACTGAATGTGATTAACAGGACTGTATGAAGCAGTTAATAAAAAAAATTTAGTGCCAAGCTTTAAAGAAAAGCAGATTATATTGCAGAAAATTTAATCTTTCATAGTTTTGCTATAAAGGATTAAACTGCGGGTGGTAGAGTGGTAATAATATAAATTTAATTTCACATTCAAATCTTAATATTAAAAAATCTTAATTTTCTTCTTAAATAAAAATAGCAAAAACAAAAATTATATGAAATTAGTTTTACAACTTAGCATTTTAAATTTCAGATGAACACGAAACAGATGAAAAAAGAGGTAAAATCTATAAGCCATCTTCAAGATTTGCAGATCAAAAAAATCCTCCAAATCAGTCATCCAATGAAAGGCCACCATCTCTTCTTGTGATTGAAACAAAAAAACCTGTAAGTAATTATTTTTTTTTTTTTTTTTGGTTTTTCGAGACAGGGTTTCTCTGTAGCTTTGAAGCCTATCCTGGAACTAGCTCTTGTAGACCAGGCTGGCCTCGAACTCAGAGATCCACCTGCCTCTGCCTCCCGAGTGCTGGGATTAAAGGCGTGCGCCACCACCGCCCGGCTCTGTAAGTAATTATTAATAATCGAGCATTCATTTTAGAAACTGGCATTGTCATTAGTATTTTGAGTGTATTCTCTGTAAGAAATTTTTTTTTTTATGGTTTATAAGTCTTGGAGTAGGTGTTGAGTTTTGATGTTGTCTAACTCAGTAACTCATGGAGATGAGAGTGGTAGATTAGGTTAGGACATAGCAATAGTACTCGTTGAATATTTGATACTGTATTCATATTATATATTGCAAGTCAAAAATCTTGTTGTAAATGTAGGGTAATATTCTTTTAAAACAGTTCTGAACTAAGAACCTAAAATTATTAGCAACATGTACATGTTTTTTAGGATGGTTTTAGACCTTGGGGATTACTGTCAGAACTGATATATCTTTTAATTTCTCATCATAGAGTTTTTTATTCATTGGAAATAGGAGTTTTACAGAGGACAATAGGTTGATATATGTGGGATCAAGTCACTTGGAGCCACATTTAGTTAATTAAATATGATACATTAAATAGTGATGTAATTGATTTTTTTTCTTGAGTGGTTGTTAAGATAGCACTGGAAGCAATTAAAATGTAACAGCTTTATTGCTATGTAATTCACATGCCTTAAAATTTGCTTCAGATTTATATAATTAGGTGGACTCTTAGTATATTCACAGTTTTTCAAAAATTGCTATTTTGCAATTATACAAGATTTTTATCACTGCCAAAATAAACCATAAATTTGTTTAGTTTTCTTTGTTTCAACTATAACTTATATTCTTCATAGCCACTGAAGAAAGGGGAGAAAGAAAAGAAAAAAAGCAATTTGGAACTTTTCAAAGAAGAACTAAAACAGTAAGTTTTATATGGAGAATTCTCTATGATAGGCCTAGTGGACTGATAATTAGAGATGTCGGTATGTATACTAGTTATTATCAGCTGGCTTGCAAGTGAGCTTGCTTTAGCAACAATACATGATAACGTGCTTGAGAGTCAACTAGCATTTGGTCAGTGTCCATTGCTGCTTGTAATGTGTAGATTTAATGCAATTGGTTTATTTCTTATCTGGAATCCTAGTTATTCACTAGGTTAGAGGTCATCAAATCTATTAAGAGCAAAAATGTAAGCAGTAGCTTCATGTTGAATTTTCTTTTCGCCCCAAAAGAGGCATCATTGTTCAGTGTGGACTTGTAGATATGTACTTGTTCCTGTCTTGCAATTTGATGGGCTCACTGGTCTTGGTTATACTGGTAATACAAATACATTCAGTTATTTGAAGATGTTACTTAGATAAGCTCTTGTTACCAAATATGAATGTGGCTTACGCTAAGTTGACTATAAATATTTTCAACAGAATTCAGGAAGAACGTGATGAGAGACATAAAACAAAGGGCAGGTTAAGTCGATTTGAACCTCCTCAGTCAGATTCTGATGGTCAGCGGCGTTCTAGTAAGTGATGTTTATTTTAATGTACATATTTATGATTTATTATCTTAAAATCTAACAGTTGTTTTTTTTTTCTTTCAGTGGATGTGCCTTCAAGAAGAAATCGATCATCTGGTGGTAATACAGTTTTTTGCTTTTTCACTTAATAGAAATTGTTTCAGCTTTGTATTTCACAGGGTATAATTTTTTTTTTCTCCCTTGTTTTAGTTCTTGATGATTATGCACCTGGCTCGCATGATGTAGGAGATCCAAGTACTACTAATTTATACCTTGGAAACATTAATCCACAGGTAATATAAGTAAAATAAAGCGAGTGTTGGCTTATGTTTATTTTTATTGTTAGACAGTTAGGAAGCTAAAATTTAGGTTGTGAAGCTGACAAAGGTGATGGAATTATTATTTAATAATTGTTTTGTAAACTTGGGACTTAACCGGTTATATCCAAATTGTTTCCTGTACATTCTTGAAGACATGTCTTCCCTTTTAGTAATTAGACTGTGTTCTTTGAGGCACCTTTTCGGATGTATGGCTTGCTTTCTTACGGAGTTCCTTTTTGCCTCCTTGTGCTTTCCCTTTTTGCATTGTTTTCCTGCTTTAACTGGAGCTTGGGCTCTTCCTGTTTCCCACTCCCCTCTGCTTTTTGCAGCATATGATACCACACTGGCTTCAATGTTTTAATGTTTTTCTGCTCGGTTTGATTAGTATGTTTTGGGGAATATGGTAGGTTAGATGAAATATTTTGTTGAAAAAAAATTATACTTTTGACCCTGCTGTGTATGTACTGTTTTCTGATTCTGTTCTTGATCACCCTGTAGATGGGCACTAGAGACAGGAAAGCTGTGCACTCTGGTTTTCCTTCCATTATCGACAGGTGCACTCCCCACTCCTGCTTGAAATGCTGCTCAATGTATAGATATACCACTGCTGCCAAACAGATTTGTAGATTCCAGGATCTTCAAACAAGAAGAGAATTCAGACTTGACTTTGGTTTCAGTAGCTCTAAGACCCTAAACCCTAGCTACTTATTTAAATAAAATAGAAGACTTCTAATATGAAAATAATGCAGATGCTGTGGTTGGACAGGGTTTCACCTGTTTTGAGTTTCTAGTATTTGAATGTAACACTGTAGCATTAATATGTTGCTTTTTACTCTGTAAAAATGATTTTGCTTTCTGAACTGCATAGAATTTTTGCCCCTCCCTTCCTTTGTGTTACATAACCAAACACTCCCATCTTTTAATAGATGAATGAAGAAATGCTGTGCCAAGAATTTGGAAGATTTGGACCATTAGCTAGTGTAAAAATTATGTGGCCTAGAACTGATGAAGAAAGAGCAAGAGAAAGAAATTGTGGCTTTGTGGCTTTTATGAATAGAAGAGATGCTGAAAGAGCTCTAAAAAATTTAAATGGTAAAGTTCTGTGGTCCATCTTTAGAATTTAGATATTTCTTTGCTGTAGATTATTCATAAAATTGTACTTCGAATTTAGATCAAATTTGAAAGCCTATTAAGGAAATTTAATTTAAGTTACCAGAAATGCTTTCTTTTCTGGAGGTTTGTCTAAGTAACTTTTTTCTTTTGTAGGGAAAATGATTATGTCTTTTGAAATGAAGTTAGGTTGGGGTAAAGCTGTACCTATTCCTCCGCATCCAATATACATTCCGCCTTCTATGATGGAACACACACTTCCCCCACCTCCATCCGGACTGCCTTTTAATGCGCAGCCTAGAGAGCGATTAAAAAACCCCAATGCGCCCATGTTACCACCACCTAAAAACAAGGAGGATTTCGAGAAGGTAATTTAAAAAATGTACATAGAGCTGCATCTAATATGTAAATACTAAATCTGTGGTAGTATTTCTTTTCAACAATTTTATAGAATTATGTGTGTTACTCTGGCAACTCATAAAAAAAAAAAATAAGTAAATATGTTCCCTGCCTTAGTCCATGGAAACCCTATATTGAATCATTAGGTCATATTTTTATTGGTGGCTACAATTCCTTTTTGACCACTCAGTAAGCCCCTCCCCCATCCAGTGTTTATTCAGGTTTGCTTGAATTCAGTGTTTGAATTTTCTTTGTTCTAAGAACATGCTAGTTTTTATTTGGTTAAGAGATTTTTTTTTAAATAGAAAAAAAAACACCTAAATAGTTAAATTGTTTAGATGGCAGCAAACTAACTTAGCTTTCAAGTTTTTGAGGTAGTAGACTATATAACAGCATATATGGTATTTCAGAAATAGTTAACTAATCTAGTAAAAGCAAAGGGTGAGCATTTTTCTTTATTAAACATAAAACCAACTTAATTTCAAGTTGTAAGAATTTGTTGGTTCTGTTACAAGTTAATTACACTTGAAATCACAGGGCTGGTTTTAAAGGCTTGGGAACAAAGTAGCAAACTGTATGGTCAGAGGCAAACAGTTAATTATTTCACAAATTAGAATCTTTATCTGATAATTCTCAGTGTAGTACCTATTCAGTGCATTGATGTGCATTCTGGCAGGAATGTTCTGATTCTTTGCATTTGGTGAACATTAATTGTTCACTGTGAACACATCCATTTGCATTTATGTAATTGCGTAGTGTTTGATTACTTCCGATGCAGTGATAGCCTGCAGAACTTGTGATTAGATGTGTAGTGTTTTCAATGCATTATGTATATTTTTGCTTGTTACTTGTTAACAATACTCACATATTCTATGTTTATTATCTGATGTGACTTCATATACAGACTCTGTCGCAAGCCATAGTCAAAGTGGTTATCCCAACAGAAAGGTACATGTTTTTCTTTATTATTACTGATCTAAATATAGACAATATCCCCTTCTGAATTGAAAAGAAATGGTGTTGAGGAAAAGGTAATATCTTGACTGAGCAATGGTTCCTTCCCAGTGCTTTTGGGGGATGCGTATAAATTAAATGAGTCTAGTACACTTTGCAATTTTATGTCATCTTTTCTTTTGTTTATATTGTTATCACTTTAGAGAGCTAAATAGCTTTAGAAGTTAGAATGTTTAAATAGTAGATTAATGTGGAATTGTTGTTCTGGTAATTTAAAACTATTGTGAAGGGAAAAATAGGCATTTTAAATAAAATGTGTCTTAAATTTTAGATATTGTTACAATTTGAACCAATCTATTACTTTTCTCTTAGTTTCTGGATTATTTGCATTTAATATATAGTCTTAGCTTTAGATTTTATTGGAGGTGCGGTTGTATTTTTTTTGTACTTGATTTGAGAAGAAATTCAATTGTCTTCATGGACACTAGACATATTAGGATTTTTTTAGTCATGATAACAAAGGTGTTTGGATCTTTTTCTTCCCCTTTTTTCTTTTTTTAATACATTGCTAATGAAGAACAATCATGCTGTAGGTATGCTCTTGCTCAGTCAAGCTCAGCCTTTTCCCAAACACAGGAACACAACACTGGTTGAATAATAAATGAACACAAAAGAATTCCAAATTCTCTTTGACATTGGCCTTGGTGAGCAACACCAGCTGAACTGTCTGCGGCAGCGGGGGACCAGGAAAACATCATGGGATGGATTGGGAAAGTATACAGTTTTTGACCAGACATTGGTACGATCGACTCCGATAACTGTGGTTTTATTATAACTGAGAGACTTTTTTTTAATTGTGGTTGCTCAGAATAAGATAATTACTGTTTAAAAATAAAATAATGCACTTTAAAATATAACGTTTTTGTACTACACTGTTTTGTTTTTTTAAAAAGTTATTTTTCAAATAAGAAAATTACATAATCCTTAAGGGAAGAGTATGATTACGTTTTACTCTTGATTCCAAGACAGCAACAACTAATTGTCAGATTTTGATTTTAAATAGTTATGAAATATTTTAATTTTCTTTAAACTTGTAATTTTATAAAGATAGATTTTTTTTTTAATCAGTTACAAGCCTGTTTGAAACTATAGTGGGTTATTTTTCCACTGTTAAAATGTTCACAGGGAAAGTATTTTTTTAGCATTTAAAAATATGTCCAGTAATTTTATATGTGACTCAGCTTATTTTTAAGCAAATTTTGTGTATATATTTTGCTGAAAAGTCTTGACTTACCATTAGAATGAATCATTTGATTTTAAACTTGATAAACCATTTTTCATGTTCCTTAAATTGCTGAAGTCAAGTTGTTTTTGACTGCATTTATAGACGTCTCTGGGTCTATAATGTTTATCCACATGGTAAATTGAGTCCTTAATATGATTTGCACTTGAAACTTCCCTGAGTTTTAATTTGCCTTATAGCAGTGGGGATTTTAGAACTAATAATATCTGCCTGGCCCCTTTCTAAACAGTGCCAGATACTGCGTGGGTGCTGAGTTCCTTCTCAGTCGGGAGCAGTACTGCATATCCACACAGCAGTTAATACTTTTTGTGAAGGAGAATTTTTAAGTTAAAGTTACGATTTTTTAAATAGTTTGAAGTTGAATTGATAGTTCTAAATGAATAATTTCCCCTTTGTAAAGATTTAAACCTCCATATAATTTTTTGACCTTTAAAATTATTTTTTTCTGCTATATAAAAATATTGGTGTCCATTTGAGTAGGCTTGTTTGAAAACTGTAGAAAATATAGTCAGTATAAAAGATTATTTCACTGTCAGGTACTTTGAAGCAAGTATTATAGAGCCCCTCAAAAAAAAAATCTGTCTTCTATAACAATATTTATATTCTAGCAGTTTTACATGGACTTAATTGAGCCAAGAATGCCCAAAATGTAATTTATGTGTATCTTATACCAAGAGCCAATATACTTTTGCTCTTCCCAGTTGTACTTGCCAACTTTGTACTTAGGGACTGGTGACAAGGAGGTCAAGGGCAGCTTATGGATATGTAAGCAGAGTTGTTTCTGCTGACCTAGTAGTCGGTCTGAAATTAGTTTGGAATCTTTTATTAAAGATTTTATTTTCATATTTAAAAAATAGAATTCTTCCTATGAGTGCAACCAATAAAGTGATGTAATAAACAGTAGCTCTTATCTTTTTGGAATAAGCATTTCAGAAGTGGGCACCTCACCGTGTCCCGTGTTCTGTAAAGTGTAGGACTCGTGGCTTTTTTTCATTGGTTGGTTCTGTGCAGGCAGAAGTACACGTTAGGAATTCTAAGCTAATTTTGAAGTGTGCTTCAAAGGGATGTTGCCTCATTAAAGGTCAGATTTAATAAAGACTCCATCTGTTATGTGTGTACTAGAAACACAGGAATTTGGGTGGGTCTTTTATTAAATCAGTTCTTAAATTTGTTAAATAGTTTTGCATTTTTATAAGTTAAAGTTAGTTTACAACATCTTAATATAATTGTGAAGTGTCTATATAAGGACTATTTTAAAAAAATATTGTATCTATTTTTAGATGGCTGTAACATACAAATTGTAATTTGCTGATTTTATGTATTTGCAGCTATCCAATTATTTGTCATTTATAATTTAATTTTTTTGAATTTTGAAAATAATATTAAGTGATATTTAGGAAATTCAGTCTATTACTATAAGGCTGTCTTGTGGCTTCCCATACTCCTTCATCTCTCCTTCCTTCCCATTCCTCTACCCTCACTGCCCCATCCCCTCTTAACGCACAAGGCCTTTAATGTGTGCTCCAGGTTACTTTTTTGTATTAAATTCTGTTAGTCAGCAGAATGATTTATTTTTAACTGCACCATTATAGTAATTTAAATCAAGTGTAGTTTTGTATAGGGGTATGTCTGAATCCATTTTCTTTAACTGTGTTGTTGTTGTAGGAATTTGCTCGCTCTGATACACCGAATGATAGAATTTGTTGTGCGTGAAGGGCCAATGTTTGAAGCTATGATTATGAACAGAGAAATCAACAATCCTATGTTCAGGTGTGCTTCTTTTATTATGGTTATAAATCTTTAACAAAGTTTAGCATTAGCTGTTTTTAAGTGGCGTTAAGTACGTTCACATTATTTTACAGCATTGCTATTTTTCCGTTCATTTCCAGACATCTTTTCACCTTCCAGATCTGAAACTCTATACGCATTTAAGAGTAACTCTCCATCTGTCTGGCCTCCTAGCCCCTCACAAACACTGTTGTTTGTATTTCTGTGAAATTGACTACTCTACATATCTCTTAAGTGTAGAATCATAACGCATTTGTCTTTTGGGACTGACTTCAGAGTACTTTGGAGGCAGATGAGGGGCAGAGTGAGATGATCTCATTCTGTAGCCTAGACTGCCCTGTACTTATTACTTTAGTATTGAGAGTCACAGGCAAAATCAATACCCAGCTCCTTTTAAAGTCTATATTCTATATTTTGCTAACCCTCAAATGGGTATTTTAAAGCCTTTTAACTCTGTTTCTTTCTTTCTTGAAATTAAAAATATTTCTAGGTTCGAAGAATAGGCTAGTGAGACAGCTCATTGGGTTAAGGGCTTTTGCTGCCAAACTGACAACTTGAGTTCAAAATACCCATGTGGTAGGAAGATGGAGCAGATCCCCCAAAATTGTGCATTGACTGTTTTTTGTTCTGTGATGTGCACGAGCACATGATACACACACACAAATAGTGTGTGTGTGTGTGTGTGTGTGTGTGTGTGTATTTCCCCCAGGAATAAAATTCTAAAACCATAAAGATTTAGCTCTTAGCATTGTCTTGGAGGAAAATAGCTTTCATTATGCTTTCCAGTGAAAGAGTCATAAGTAAACTAGAATTGGGCAAAGTAGTTTGAAAGGAAATTGTTTACCATCTGAATTACTTTACCTAAGACATTGATTTTATACTATATTAAATAGGGTAAAGGCTTTTCAAGTTACATGCTGAGAAAACCTCTCTAGTATTTGAGAATATTCTCTGACCTGTGTTTTATAATGCCAGTTATGGCGTGGTGGTCCACACCTTTAATCCTAGCTCTTTGGAGGCAAAGGGAGCCAGATATCTGTGAGTTGGAGGGTAGCTTGTTGGTATATATAGTGAGTTCCAGGACAGCCATGGCTACATAGAGAGATCCTGTCTGAAACAGCCAAATAAATTTTTTTTTTAAATTATAAAAACAGTCATTCTGAGTGTTTGTGTTTGTTTCTAAGGCAGTCTGGGCCGGGGAAGGTGAATATTATGGAAGATAAAAGGACCCCTTCCCTACCTCCATGCCCCAGGGACTCTGCTTTTGGTCTTTAGAAGTAAGAGGGCAAATAATATTTCTCATTTGTTTTATTTAATTGATAATTGCCCTCCCTCCCCGCCTCTCTCTCATAGGCTTACAAGTAGCTGGTTTCATGTAGACACTAAAGTAGATAGCACCCTCCTAAAGAATATGGTGTTTATTGTTTTGCTTGTTCTGTTTAGGTTCTTATTTGAAAACCAGACACCAGCGCATGTTTACTACAGGTGGAAGCTTTATTCTATTCTGCAGGTAAGTAGGGTCAGTTACTTTGTTGACTTTAACTCTGAGTTTTAGAGCTTTCTAATAGCTTTCTAATAATTGTTAGGGAGATTCTCCAACTAAATGGCGGACAGAAGATTTTCGTATGTTCAAAAATGGATCTTTTTGGAGGCCACCACCATTAAATCCTTACCTTCATGGGATGTCAGAAGAGCAAGAGGCAGAAGCCTTTGTGGAGGAACCCAGTAAGAAGGGAGCGCTCAAGGAAGAGTAAGATCTTTTCTGTTATGTGTTCAGTGAACTTGCTCTGTTGGTTGCTGACTTTAGTTGTCTTGCTGTAGCTCTTTCAGCCATATGATAAAATGGTGTTTTCACTTGCCAGTGTTAAATAATAACATGTTTTATGATTTTAGACATCTTGGAGAAAGATAATGTTAAATAATAAGAGTGTATCCTGTTTACCTTGACCTCTTCCTTATGAAACTAGTGATCATCTCTTAAACATAGTTGAGCTCTTTCTCTCGCATTGCAATACTTAATGTTCTTGTAGAAATTACCTAGACACTAAATTACTAGAAAATTTTTGCCGGAGTGCAAGATAAAAGAAAAAAAATGACTGTGTAGTGGGGTCAGGCATTACTATTTCTATAGTTTTATATAGCACTATGGAAATACTACTAATAGTGTGTAGTAGTTCTGAGATGACAGGTAGGAAAACATTATTATTAGTGTTCACTGGGAGAGGTGGCTCACCTAATGAGAGCACTTGTTGCTCTTGCTGAGGGCCTGGGTTCAGATCCCAGCATCTACATGATGGCCAACAACCATCTGTATCTTCAGTTCTATGGTCAAATGTCTTCTTCTGGCCTCTGCACAGACCAGATATGCATGTTGTGTATGTATATACATACATGGAGGTAAAACACTCAAACACATAAGATAAAAATTAAATCTTACAAAAAAAAGTTAGTGCTCATTCTGAGCTGTTATAATGAGTTAACTACATTTTAAAAGACAGACATGTTAAGTGTTTAGAAGTTCTTCATACCTCATGGAAAACGTTGGCTAAAAGATTTTAGTGTGTAATGTTACATACTTGATGCACAGTGTGGAAAACTTAATACCCATTTCATCAGTGCATTTTGGTGAGGGTATTTGCTCACAGTGGGGTCTTATAGTTGTTGAGTGTATTTGTTCCTTTAGGTTTATGGTCATTACATTAGCTACAGATCTAGTCCTTAGTCTAAATATAGCTATCTTCTTGTTTTGTAAACGAAGGTTAAAGTTTTTATTACATTTACTTATTTGTGTGTGTGTGTGTCTGTGTGTGTGTGCGTGTGCACATGTGTGTGTGTACTTGTGGCATGCATGTGGAGGTTAGGTAGGGGACAACTTGCAGGACTCTTTCCTTTCACTGTGGGTTTTAGGGATGAAACAGGTTATCAGGCTTGGAGGCAAGTGCCTTTACCTACTTTGCCATCTTACCTTCCAAATAAAGTTTTATTGAAACACAATGGTGCTTGTTTCTTTATATGTATGTAAGGCTGCCTTGGAATATATATAATAGCAGTAGAGGAAGTGTGTTTCAGAGACCATGTGGACTGCAGGACCTAAAATATTGTTTCCCTTACAGAAAAGGCTAGTCCTACTTAGTTCCTTGTAGAAGTGCTAAAGTAATACTTCTTCCAAAGGAAGGCTGTGGAGAACTTGAACAGTTTCTATTTTAATGGGGGGGGAGTAAGAGTAGAATACTTTTGGAGACTTTAAATGACCATAATTTGAAATTTACATATTTTAAGTTTTTAAAAAGTCACAAAATATGTTGTTACTTTTAGAAAAAATGTCTGCTCTATATATAAGTTCTTTAAAAATTGTAGATGGGTGGTGGTGTCTTTAAAACCATTTTATCTGAGTGGATTTTAAACTAGTTTTTGTGAGGTAAACATGGTAACAACATAAACATACATACATATATATAATATATATATATTACATATATATATATATATATTAGAGAAAAACAGACTTCATCTAGTCTGTGAGCAGTAGTTATTGGGACATTTGGAATGTTATGTTTAAATAATTATAAGTGAAAAACTTATATTCAGACAGCGGGATAAATTAGAAGAAATCTTGCGAGGATTAACTCCAAGAAAAAATGATATTGGAGATGCCATGGTTTTCTGTCTTAATAATGCTGAAGCTGCTGAAGAAATAGTGGATTGCATTACTGAGTCGTTGTCCATCTTAAAGACACCTCTTCCCAAGAAGGTATTTAAATGGCTTCTCTTTCTGAACATTAGTTAATGGGGGTAATAGTTGACTTTTTTTCTTGGAATAAGCTTATTTTTACATGAAGAGTTTGACTGATGAATTATTTTCTATATATTTTCTTTTGGCTGATAAACTGGTTGAAATGTTGGTAAATCAACAGGTTGTATTACTACGAAAGTTGTGTTTGTAATGACGGATCTCATATAGTAATAATTAGCATTTACTATTAAATTATACCTAAACTTAGCCTCTTTCACTGTCAAGGAATGAGTGTACAGTTTTTTTGTTTTTTTTTTCTTTTTTTTTTGGTTTTTCGAGATAGGGTTTCTCTGCAGCTTTTTTAGAGC
This sequence comes from Arvicola amphibius, assembly GCF_903992535.2. Taxonomy (NCBI): domain Eukaryota; kingdom Metazoa; phylum Chordata; class Mammalia; order Rodentia; family Cricetidae; genus Arvicola; species Arvicola amphibius. Next base: position 161,858,885 of record NC_052049.1, on the reverse strand, counting down.
CTGTCCTGGACCTAGCTCTTGTAGACCAGGCTGGCCTCGAACTCACAGAGATCCGTCTGCCTCTGCCTCCCGAGTGCTGGGATTAAAGGCGTGCGCCACCACTGCCCGGCTTAGTTTTTTTTTAAGGTATGCTATTGGCTAATGTTTTCCTTTTGTCTCATTTTGTATTACAGATTGCCAGGTTATATTTGGTTTCTGATGTTTTGTACAACTCTTCAGCCAAAGTTGCCAATGCTTCATATTACAGGAAATTGTAAGTATAAGATACGAGCCAAAACTCTTGAGAAAAGGAGGGTTGTTGTGTTAGTATTCTTCATTAATTTTAGGGGTCAGTGAGATGGCTCAGCGGGTTAAAGATGCTTGCCATGCAAACCTGATAACTAAGTTTGAATGAAAGAAATGACTGCACAAAGTTTTCCCCTGACCCCGATTTCAACCCTCACACCAATAATAATGATGATGATAGCAATAATAATAAATGCAATTTAAAAGAAATTTAGTAGTATTTTTAAAGAAATAAACTTATGCTTATTGAAATAAATCAGTGTAAGCTAAATTAGTTGTTTTGAAAACTTTTTTCAGTTTTTCTTTTTAATGACATTTGTGTTTATGTGTGAACATGAAACATGACCTATAAGCAGAGGTTAGAGAACAACTTGGAGTTGATTCTCTCCTTCCACCACATGGGTCCAGGGATTGAACTCAAGTTGTCTTCCTTGACAGTAATGTTTTTATCTACTGAGCCATGTAACTCACTCTTGTTTGATTTTTTTTTTTTTTTAATTGAAATGGGGTCTCACTCTCACCCAGATTGCTTAGAGTTTATTCTGTAGCCCAGACTGACCTTAAACTTGTGGCAAACCTCTTGCCCTAACCTTCCAGGTGCTGAGATTACAATATGAACCACCATGCATTATATTTTAATTCTTAAATACTGACAGGACAAATAGGTGGCATGTTTTTAAAAAATAAAATATATAATTTGCCTATTTAGCTACTTTACAATAAACATAAATATTATAATAAATAATGGCTTATGTAAAAGAAGAAACCAAAGCTTTAACATCTTTACTTTCTTTTGGTAATCATTGTATTTATTTTTTTAAAAGGTTTATTTTTATTTTTTCCATATGAGTACTTTTCCTGCATGTATTATGTACATCACATGTGTGTCTGGTGCCCATGTAGGCCAGAAGATGTCAGATCCCCTGGGATCATAGTTGTGATCTGCCGTGTCCTTAGTGGGATCAGAATGAACCTTAGTGCTCTTAGCTGTCTTGTCTGCTCTGTTCATTGATTTTCCTTGTTCTTGTTTTCTAAAGCAGGAGGGAGTTGTAATGGGCATTGTAATTCATAGGTAAATCTTTAGTTCCACAGAGCTCCCCATCTGTCTGTGTTTATTAAATAGTCAGGCTCAGGGAAAGGAATTGACTCTAAAAGGAAATTCAAAATTGTGGCCCGGGCTGGGAATTGTAACTCAGGGTTGTGTGCTTGCCTGACATGAAGAAGCCCTGGGTTTGATCTCCAGCACCACCTAAAACCGGTAGTGCACACTATGATCCTGGCAGTCCAGAGGCAGAGGCAGGAGGATCAGCAGCTCTTGAAGTCATCCTAACTAAGCTATATAGTGAGGAAGAAATTGGTGACTGATTTGCATTTTAGTCTTTTTAGCTCTTTGAAATCTCTCAGACTCCCCTTTCTTTTTAACACCATACCTTATCCATAACACTATTTATTGATAAAAACATATTTTATAATCTATCCAGAAGCTGACTGACACCACTTTCCTGGCTGCTGGCCTGTGTTCCCATTGTCTCATCTGAATTACAGCAGTAGTCTCCTAACTGGTTTTTCTTCTATCCCCCCAGTCTGTTCTCTGTCCAGGTGATCCTTTGAAACCACAAGTCATGACCTAGGGATGGGTGGAGTGCATTTTGTAGAGTGCTTGCCTGGTGTGCCCCCAAACTCTTGGGTTTGGTCCTTAGCACTATATAAAATCAGATGAGGTGGTATGTGTCTATCACTTGGAATGTTGAGGTGGGAGGATAAGTTCAGGGTTATCCTTGGCTACATAACAAGTGCTAGGTTAGCCTGTACTAGGTATGTATGCATATGTGTCTGTGAGTACTTGTGCAGGTGAGAGAGGGAATGGGATCAGGAAGAGAGCCCAGTTTTTAATTCTGCTAATACTTTTTTTTCCTTCTATACATCACTTAACTTTTAAGTTTGCTATTGTATGACACAAAAGAGGAGAGACAGATGGCTAAATTCATCCTAGATATAAAATTGCTTGCTAAAGGACACTGGTATTTTACATTCCTTAATTTGCTTTATCCCTAAGACCAGAAGAGGTTTTCATTGGCTAGCAGGCTGAAGAGAATGTGAGTTTTTAAACAAATTCTATTTTAAAGAATGTATTGTTTGAATTTCAGTTTTGAAACAAAGCTATGTCAGATATTTTCAGACCTCAATGCTACTTATCGTACAATTCAAGGCCATTTACAATCTGAAAATTTTAAGGTATGTATATTTTATTGTTTTTGCCCTGGTGTGTCATAGAGGAGGAGGGCATTAGAGGGCTATAAGAGAATGTAAGACAAATAAAATATTTAAGACTTGGTCTTTTTGAAATTGTGCTTCAAAGTTCTTTAAAATATTATATTGTCAGACAGTTTTTAGTTTTATTTTAATTATTTAAATATTCTTAGTTTAAATTTTTTTCTTTAATGATTTATTAGTTTTAATTATGTGTATGTGTTTCTGTATGGATATGTGTACATGTGTGCAGGTGCGTATCCAGGTCAGAGGTGTAGGATCCCCCTGGAGTCAGAGTTACAGAGAATTGTGAACCAATTGATGTAGGTGCTGGGAGCTGAACTCGGTCCTCAAGTCTTATTTAAATATTTTTAATATTGATTTTTTTTCCTCCTCACAGAACATTCAGAAGACCATGTGTTTTATAATGGTATATATAAATTGTCTGGATTAGGAACATGCGTTTTGGTTATTCATGGTTGTGTAGAAAGTATCTTCAGGGCATTGATAGCTTCAATATAGCAGATGGTTGTCATGTGTGGCCCCACCTACTGTGGCATGGGGCCTGGAGGGGCCACTTGACCTTGTGTCTGCTGAGGTACCGTGCTAGAGCTGGGATGAGGATCTGGAACAGCATGGAAGGCAGCAGCCAACCACTTCTTCCAGAATCTCAGGGTGGTTTGAAGCATTGGCCTGTATTCCCTTCCCCAGAAAATAGGAAGACTCATTAGATTTTTTTGGCCACCTACCACAGATTGTCACCAGAGCAGAAAGGCCCCTCTGTACCCTAGTGTGAAGTTCGTCATTATGAAAGCAGAGTGCCGTTTGAGACACAGTTCCTCACAGCAGAGTCTGGGTGCAGAACTCGATAGAAATAGAGTAGACACCCCTGGTTTCCCAGTTTGCAGATGGGTGCATGACGCTAACCACCATTAGCTGTGCAGTCGTGAGAGCATAAGGTGGCTTGAGAATGTCCTTGATAATGATCTGGAAATTTGATCTTCAGAAGTTGTGTGGAAGATTTAAAATTTCTTGGAGTATGAGGAGTGCTGGACACTGTTCTTGTTTAAATCATGAGTACAGGTGTAAGACAGGCTGGGAATAATTTTAATGAGCTGCTTTGAAGGAAAAAAAACCTATTCATTTTTTTTGTTTTAAATAACCTCTTAAAAGAAAAATCAATAGCCTTAACTTTAAGCTATAGACCAATGTTAGGAAAAGGCCAGTCAAAGCTCTTCCCACCCAAGGTAGTAATTGAATAAATGAATATACTGTTGTGGGAAGACTTCATTGAGAAATTTCTTTAGTTTGGGAAGCTGTCCCATGACCTCATTATGTAGATATTGGTCTTAGTTAAGGTTTTATTGCTGTGAAGAAGTACCATGATTATAGCAACTCTTAGAAAGGAAATTATTTAATTCGTCCTGGCTTATAGTTTCAGAGATTTAGTCCATTATCATCTGGAAGCATGGTGGCTTGCAGGCAGAAGAAAGAGCTGAAGAAGGAGCTGAGAGTTCTGTGTCTTGATGTGCAGGCAGCTGAAGGAGACTTGTGTTACATTGGACATAACTTGAGCATAGAAGGCCTCAAAGCCTGCCTCTATAGTGACACACTTTCTCCAAAAGGCCATAATACCACTTCCTGTGTGCCAAGCATTCAAATACATGAGTCTTATGGGGGCTATACCTATTTAAATCACTACAGTATTCAAACAAATCCATTAATTTTTTTAGTCTTATATTTTGATTATAAGTTATACTTCATAGAAAAGTATAGGAAAGGTAAAGAATAGTGTTAAACAAGACATCTTTGGGTCAAAATGCATTCAGGGTAAAGTTTGATTGCTTTGGTTTCTAGTTATCAGAAGGCACTGTGATAATTGTGTTTTAGAATGTGGCTCACATTCACTACAGACAACATAAGAGTCTTATTTAAAAAACAAGTGGTACCCCCCCAAGTATTTTTAGGTCTTTATTCTTTAGGTCTTTTAGGTCTTTATTCTATAGCGTTGCTTTAAAAAGTTTGGAAATGACATATATAATTATTTTTTTAATTTGAAGAAAAATGATCTAGCAACTTAAAGGAAAATTCAGCAAATCACATTGGTTATCCTCATGAACTGAATTTGGGACATACTACCTCAGCTGTCATTGACTGTCTGTTTTCTGTTTATTTAGCAACGGGTAATGACTTGCTTCAGAGCATGGGAAGATTGGGCAATCTACCCAGAGCCATTTTTGATCAAACTTCAAAATATTTTCTTAGGACTTGTAAATATTATTGAAGAAAAGGAAACAGAGGTAGGTATTCTGTACTTAAAAATTGTTCTGGGGAAAGGGAGGTATGTACATATATAACATTTATTTGTGAAAAGTGCCTCTGTTTTCCATTAAATAACCTAGGAGTCAATGTGAGATATGACAGGGATATTCATTTCATTGTTATGTTCTTATGTGATGGTGGTTTTTTTTTTCTAGCATGAAGAGATCTGTGATCTATTAGTAGAATATAGATAATACACAGAAGCCCCTCAACTTACAAGGGGTTCTTCATAAACTAAATAAATTTTATTAAGTTAAAGATACATTGAATACTTGTACCTATATGACTGAACCTGACCGCTTAGCCTAGCCTACTTTGAATATCTCATAGAGCTTAAATTAGCCTATAGCTAGGCTAAAATGATCTAACAGGAAACCCAGTTTAAAAGAAAGTATTTAGTATCTCATTTAACTTACAGAAGACCTGTATTTAAAAATGATGGCAACGAAACACTAGATATTGTTTGTCCACATGATCAGATGGTTGACTGGTACCATAACTAAGTGCCACTGCCCAACATCATGAAAACATCACACTGTATCACTACCCTAAGAAAAGATCAAATTTTGAAGTACAGTTACTACTGAATGTGTATTGTCTTTCACTGTTGCAAACTTTTAAAAAGTGTAAGTCAAGCCATCAAGAGTTGGGGATTATCTCTGTATAAAAACTTCTAAAGTTAGCTTAAAAAGTAAACATACATCATGCAGCCTGATGGTACCAAATTGTGTTCATCATTCTCTTCCTTTTTCCCTCCTAAATGGTTATAAATCTTTCATTTTCATTTCTGGTAGTAACACATGAATCTCTCTGTTGGTGAGTTGAGGTCATTCATGTTTAAGGTTATTATTGAGAAAGGTTTCCTAATTGTTATAATCCTAATTGTTCATTGTTCTGTTTTATTGTTCTTGAGTTTTTCCCCTGTTAGGAGCAGGGTTTGCTGGTTTATCAGGTTAGATATGATGAATTCTTTCCTATCTTTTCTTTGTTTATTCATCCTTTCCTGAAATTTTTTTCATTCTTGGTGCTTGTGATTGAGACTGTCTTCTTTTTTTGTATATAGCATTTAAATATCTTTTGCAGTGCTGGTATGGTGCTTGTGAACTACCTTGGTTTATGCTTATCTTGAAATGTTCTTATTTCTTAGTGTTTAAAAAACAGATTTGCTGTTTTAAAAGACAGATATAGCATGGTTGGCAGTTGTTTACTTTCAGAACTTGATTTATATCATTCTCTACTCTCCTAAATTGGGGTTGCTGAGAGATATTACTCTGCTTCTGCCTTTGTGGATTTAGTTGGCATGTTCCCCTTACCTATTGCTACTTTGCTTTGTATTTTATTGTCTTGACCATGTTGGGGTTCCAAGTACCTTTTGTGTTTCAAAATTTCTGTATTTGTGAAATTTGCTACTCCTAAATTTTACTGAATCCATTAATCCCTTGTATTTTTAGTGCTTATCTCAATTTGTTCTACATCCCAGGGATGATTAGGTTTGACCTCTTGGCCATATCCTGGAGTTCTTGGATGTTTATGGTCTTGATCGTTTATTCATTTGTTTTCCTTAATGATATTTGAGTCAATATTTCATCCACTTTGTCCTCCATACCTGACATTCTTTGTTCTGTTTGGTTGAGTATTGGTGATACTTCCTACTGTTTTGTTTTGCTTTAGATTTATATGCATATGTGTGTTTTGTCTGCATGTGTGCGTGTGTACCACATGCATGCCTGGTGGTGCCCATGGAGATCAGACAAAAGGATCAGATCCCCTGGAATTGAAATTGCTGATGGTTGTGAGCCACCTTGTGTGTGCTGAGAATTGAACCCAGAGTTTCTTGGAAGAGCAGGTGTTCTTTATCATTGAGCCCTCTCCCCAGTCTGCCCCCCCTACAACTAAAAAACAAAACAAAACAAAAAAAAACCAAAAAACCAACCTCCTTTTTTTTAAAATTTATTTTTTTTAAAAGCTTTTTAACTTTATAGTGTGGGTGGGCGTGTAGTTGCCATAGTTCACGAAGAGAGGCCAGAAGCCGTATCAGCATTCGTCAACCTCTCTTGCTCACCTTACTTTGTCCAGGGATTGAACTCGGATTGTGAAGCCTAGATGCAAGTGTCTCACTTGCCATACCGTCTTGCTGACTCACTACTGTAATTTTATTTGATTCATTGAGGCTTTCATTTTTAATTTTTTAAATCCATATTGTTAACTTTCTTAACAATTTTTCTCTCTGCTGACTCTTCTTTAGGGCCTGGTTTGTATCATTCATTAGTTTTACAAGAAAACTTGGCAAAGTTTCTTCTGACTTTTAATTTATATCAATATCTGAGTTTCCTAGTAAAGGACTTAGGATCTTTGGGCAGTCTTTGACTTTCCTCTTTCTCCTGTTGCTGTGGTGTAGCCTGTGCACCTGTAGGTTTGGCTGTCCTTTTGGGGTTTTGCAGTAGTAGTGTTACTGAGAAGCCGCATTTGAGGGCTCAGTATGCAATACCCTTTAGTGAGGTTAGTAAATTGCTTTTGACTACACTTTGAGCTGCACACGTATTTGATTCTGTTCTTTTCCAGGATGTTTTTCTCTTCCTTCGTAGATTTCCCTGACTCCTTCTGCCATCTTCTTCAACTCTTGTCTTAGTTTCTTCAGGTGCAGTGTTCTTCCTGCCTCTGTTCTTTGCACACGTGCTTCCTGGACCTTGTGTTACCAGATCTCAGTCTAAGTGTAACTTCAGGGTACTTTCTGACTTCTTTAAGTAAAATTTAATTATTATAGTGTAATAAGATGGTGATGCACCCTTTTGATCTATTGCTCTGTTCTTTTCTAAACAACAAAAGCCTTTACTAAGTTCTTTGACTGAAGAACCAGACCTGACTTTGTTCATCCTTGCATCACATGCTGCCTGGCACCAATAACAGCGCTTAGTACATATTAGATATAAACGTATAGATAATTGCTGCTTTGCCTGGACAGTAAAGTGTGTGTTTACATTGTGTCTGGCTCCAGCCACATTGATTAGTATTGGATTTTGTTAATCTAATAGTGAGAGACTTAAGCAAGTCAAAAAAATACTACAGTAGTGCATGTTTCTGTAGGATGTCCCAGATGATCTTGATGGTGCTCCCATTGAGGAAGAGCTTGATGGTGCGCCTCTAGAAGATGTGGATGGGATTCCCATCGATGCTACGCCCATTGATGATCTTGATGGAGTCCCTATAAAAAGTCTTGATGATGATCTGGATGGAGTGCCTTGTAAGTTCCAATTTCAAACATTTAAGACTAAGAGGTTTAATTGCCAGAATGCTTTAATTTCACATATGATGTTCTGGAGAAATGTTTTAGTTTCTGACTGTGTCAAGTTACTTTTCTGACATTTTGAAACTCAGATATCTAGCAATATGTTTCACTGTGGCAAGGAAAGGGCTTTCTTATAGTCATCTTTCTTTTTTAAGACTGCCAGTCTTCTATAATAATAGCAGGTTTCCTCTTTTGTCTCAGTTGTCTTTTTTTAAAAATATTTATTTATTATGTATACAATATTCTGTCTGTGTGTATGCCTGAGGGCCAGAAGAGGGCACTAGACCTCATTACAGATGGTTGTGAGCCACCATGTGGTTGCTGGGAATTGAACCCAGGACCTTTGGAAGAGCAGATAATGCTCTTAACCACTGAGCCATCTCTCCAGCCCCCTGTCTCAGTTGTCTTAAAGCTATGGGCAACATTTTGTGTTTGATTATAGTCATGATGTCAGATGCTCAGTGTTGTCTCTTCTCCTGTCTAAAAATTACATTAAAGTGTTGACAAAGTATGGCATTTTAGTTAGTTTAGAAAATGATTTAAGTGTTACTTATTTTTCTTCCTCTCAGCTCCATATGCTTAAAGTGTTTTACCTGATTTTCTGTGCAGTAATTCCTCTATGCCCATTTTCTGCCTTGCTATTCATGCTTAAAATTACCCACTGCTAACTTTGGTCTACAAATATTAAATGGACAGTTCCAAAAAAATTCATAAGTTTTAGGTATCAGAGTACATCCATGATTGTTTCTATTACTTTTTTACTGTGCCTTGTTTATGTGTGGATAAGAAAACAGTTAGCATAATTCTGAGGTGTTCATAGGCTCAGGCATTTACTAGAGGTCTTGGGTTGTGTCTGTTATGGGTAAAAGAAAGCTTTGCACTGCTTAAAATTGGGTCTGAAGCAAAAAAATATGTTAATTATAATCCTTGATGCTGTCAGTGTTTTCCTACATGTGGACTTACTTTTAGTAGCTTTTTGATAAGCCCATTCGTTTGAGTCATCCCCTAATATATAGCTGATCTTTTCAATAGTGGATGCAACTGAAGACTCTAAGAAGAATGAACCCATATTTAAAGTTGCCCCATCAAAATGGGAGGCTGTAGATGAATCTGAATTAGAAGCACAAGGTGAGTAAATCAAATACTGAGCTTTTTGCAGTTGCGTACTGGGATAGTGGTGTATTCACTGGTAGTGAGTGTACTTGCCTAAGCATGTGTAAGGCACTGGGTTGAATCCCCAGCGCTTGCTGAGGGGGGAAGAAAATTGAGTTCTTACAATAATTATTGGTGCCTTTGTATTTGCCTATGTATATTTTCTCTGTATGTAAAACCTTTGTTTTCAACCTTCAGAGTCAGTGCTACCATGCCTGTCATAAGCATTCACTGGACTTTATTGAATTTCAATGAAATTCATTGATTTACTACTCCTGTAGTAATTGTTTTAGATCTTGCAATTTGGAAGCTTTGAGAGTACAATTAGAGAAATCATGATAACCATTTCAGGCCGAGGTGTTTCTATAGAAAGTGTAGATGGGAAGCAGCATCCATTTGGAAATCTGTTTTAGAAACTGAGTGTTGACCTCCCATAGTGATTCTTAGATCTCGTTTACATTTGCCTTTCTCTTTACACTTACTGGGACCCGTCTGTTAGTATTTGTTGATGTGATAAAATAAGTCATGCCATTCACCATAGCAATACAGACAGTGCTTTTAATCATTTCTGAATTTGCATAGATAGTGTAGGTATGAGAAAAGATGTATAGTACATGAAAAAATAAGATGAAGATAAAAGCTTCTGTAATATAAACTTTCAGCTCTAAAGCTGGGCTTCTACTGTGCTGTAGCAGAATGCTAATTTACCTTTCCCTCTGCAGCTGTGACAACTTCTAAGTGGGAGCTATTTGACCAGCATGAAGAATCAGAAGAAGAAGAAAACCAAAAGTAAGAATCTAAGTTTCACACACACACGGTTCCCAGCACATATACACCCCCTTTTTCTTACTGACAGTTATAGTTGAAATAATAGTGAAGAGGATAACTACACCTTCGAATCTTTGTGAGAGAATCACCTTTAGTCTTCATTTTTTTTTTTTTTTCCAGTGAATAAAGAACTTTGGTCTCTGGTCTTTGCACTAGGTTTCACATGGATGGGTTTTCTAACCGAGGCTATACATTTCTGCCTTGTAGCTATTATTTCATCTGTTGTATTTGTTTCAAATCTTTGTCATCAAATATTGTTTTGGATCCACAAAAAGGTGATTTTTTAAAATGTTAAGTGGGAAGATTATACTCCTTTTCTTTTGACTAGTGCATTGCTAAGAACTATTTTGTTATTTTAAATGAAAATATGTCAGAAGAGGTAAGAATAAGTGGGCTTTATGAGTATAAAGAAATGATGATTTTTGATCGTTTTCTCTTTTGCAATCATCAGAAGTATTTTTGCTTTTAACATTGTGGTAGTAAGAATGTAAAGTTTGTATGATAAGTTTTATGAAGCTTCATACTTTTTAAAGTCATTGCTTTGAATAATTGAGTTTTGCAATAGGAACAATTGCTATCAAGATTATTCTGGGAAGAACTTTTTGTTCTGTAAAAACTATAATCTTTTATTCTCAGATGGGAGAAGAAAATATTTTTGTTGTCCCAGCACAGAATGTGCATTTGTATGTACTTGGTAAAGGGACTGGACTGATGGCTAGCGAGGAAGTGTGCTCAGCCCGTAGTTTGTAGACAGTTTGATGGCATGGGGAAACTGACAGTTCTGTTGGTGTGACTGAGTAAGTTGGTAATGATTAGAAAGTAGAAGTGTGGCAATCCAGTGGCAGTAGGTCTCAGGAACTGAAGAATAATAGTGTGAATGATTCAAGTTAGTTTGCTTTGAAACTGTTTTTGTTGACTTTTATATTCATGACTCTGACATTAGCAACATCTCAAATATGAGCATAACTATATACTGTACTGATCAAATAATTCTTCAATTTACAGTGAAGGGTAGAAAGTTCATCAGAGATGCCAGATACATTGTTAGGTTCATTTTCTGAAAGCATTAGGGGCATAAAATTGATTTTTGTGTTACTGTATGAGTATATTTTAGTATTGATGTTGAAGTAATCATTGCTAGAAACATGGGTCAGTTGAAGTAGAATTCATGGTTTTAATTTTTCTTAGAACTCCCATGTTAATATAAGCATAGGCTTGTGCAGATGAGGAATACCGATTTGCACAAAGCTTCCTGGTCCTTCAGCATTTCTTACAGCTCACTACTACTCTCTAGTGGCTGGATCAGAAATGTCTTTTTGCTGAGGGCTGCTTCATATAATAATAAACTATTACATTTTTAGTTGAGGTGGAGTTTAAAATTAGTACTTGTAGCAGATGGAATGAAATGCTAAAAATAGTAGCATTTGTAATGAATTTGGTACAGATTTAGAATTTTGAAATTCCATTTTTTTTATAAAAGTTTAGCAGGTAGCTAGGACTCAGAGGTTAATAGCACTTGTTACTTTTGAAGAGGACCTGGATTTGATTCCTAGTACCTGCATTGAGTTTCACAACCATTCTTTTTTTTTTTTTTTTGGTTTTTTGGTTTTTTTTCGAGACAGGGTTTCCCTGTAGTTTCTAGAGCCTGTCCTGGAACTAGCTCTTGTAGACCAGGCTGGTCTCGAACTCAGAGATCCACCTGCCTCTGCCTCCCGAGTGCTGGGATTAAAGGCGTGTGCCACCACCACCCGGCCACAACCATTCTTAACTCATTTCCAGGGGTTCTAAAACCCTCTCCTGATGGCCATGGGCAGCAGGCATGCACATGGTACATATACACACATTCAGGCAAAATATTCATAGATGTAAATAAATGAATATAAAATAAAAGAAAGTACAGACTTTATAAACATAAATAAAACAAGAGCTGAATAAAGAGTTAGCTTTCAGGATCAGCTATAATATTAGGTGAAGTTTTTTAATGCTCAAACTTTATATGGTGCTTTAGTATAATGTGCTAATCAGGTGGGGTCCTTATGTGTTGGATTGAGGCCCTTACGTGTTTTTATGGTGAGTGTGACAAAATCATGTATTGTCTAGAGTATACTCTGCAGAAGGAGGGCTAAACATTGGGCTTTTTATGCACAAGCCTTCATGAGTTTACTGAACTGAGGTGTATGTAACACTCACTCATTTGTTTTTCATTTTATTTCCTTGGATGACTGTTGCAGAATGAAAAGCACACTGATAACATTACCTCAGAATTTATTAAAAGCATGATTATATTATATTGAAACTCAACTTTCTCTGCAGAAGGATACGTTTTTCATAACTGTCTAAAATATTATTTGACCAAATACTTGCAGAAAATGTTTTTGTTGTTCTGCAGTATCATTTAAGTTCCAGGACAATGAGAAACAAATACCCAAACTGTAAAATACAGTATTTTGTTGCCCTGCTGTGACGTGCAGTGTATTCTGTTTCCAAAGTCAAGAAGAAGAAAGTGAAGATGAAGAAGACACTCAGAGTTCCAAATCAGAAGAGCATCATTTGTATTCTAACCCTGTCAGAGAAGAAATGACTGAGTCTAAGTTCTCTAAATACTCTGAAATGAGTGAAGAAAAACGAGCTAAGCTTCGTGAAATTGAGGTTTGTATTGCATTCAAATGAAAACTACTTTAGTGGTTTTTAACGTTCAACACCAAGTCAGCTTCCTCTTGGCACAGCATTCTTTATGCTTGGAAACGAGTTAACATTGCCTCTTAGTTCAAGTATCCCTTTTGCTCAACGCTAGCCTTGTTTTTCTCTCTAGATTTGTTTCCCGTCGTGCTTATCTCTTATGATTTTATTTGGATGTGTATGTGTATATTTTGTTCTCTGTTTGAATACATGGCATACAGGAGAGCCTCTGAGAAGCCTACTTCTAAGGAGTAGGAAAAGCCATTCGATTTTGAATGCATACCATATATAACTAGGTAAAAATAAAATATTTTCTGACACATTGAATTTAGGTTTACATTTTATTAATTATAGTGGTTTCTTTGAAAGGTTTTATGATAGGGTATAGTGTATACATTGCCTGAGTCTTAACATTAAGAAAAAAAATAGGTGGGCAAACCCAAACTATCTCAGGCAAACTGTGCCCTCCTCTCTTACTCCTTTCTTTTTTACAATGCTGTTTGTTTTGTATCTCAGGCTGCTTGGACTTGTTGGAGAGAAGCATTTGGGGAAGTTTAAAATAAATGGTTTCTATTAGCATATATTAACTATATAATGAGTTTTATGACATTCTCATGCATTGATTTAATGTATTTTGATCATATTCAGCTCCCATTATCCTCTTTTGCCCCCTCCACTCCCCACACTTCCATTGAGCCTCTTCTTGTTTCCAACCAATCTTACACTTTCATGACTGGTGATTTTGTGTGTGTGTGTGTGTGTGTGTGTGTCTGTGTCTGTCTGTCTGTCTGTCTGTCTATCAGTCAGTCAGTCAGTGCTTGGAATGTGTGCGTCTCCCAATGAATTTTCATAAGGTTTACTTTGGGATCTTAAGTGGTAAGAGCTTATTTACAGGGAAGTCTCTCCTTCATGTGAGAACCTTTAACTGTTATAGATCCTCAGGGAGGGACAGGACCTCATGAGGAGAAAAGCATTATTGAGTGTTCAGGGTGGTAAACTTTCCCAGCAAAATGGTCAGTTAGTCTAGAACTTGAAAAGAATATGTGAGTCCTCAATCCATAGTACCCACTTAATAGTAATGTGGAATGCCTGCTATGTGCCAGCATCTTAGTTTTTATGATACATGCTGTATTTTGAAGATCTCCTTTTTACTTTTCTACATAATCACTGGAGGCGTATTCTTTCCCACTACCTCTTTCCCTAGTGACCAAACCAAAGAAAACATTTTGTTTTAACCCTGTGCAAAATCAGCATGATTCTAGTTAGTACGTAGAGATAAGCTTTTAGTTAGTAATTTAATTAATTTCTCCATAGGACACTCCTTTGTTCTCTTAACAATTTTAGGGGAATGGGGTGTTGTGTAGAGGTGAACACACTATTGGACCTTTTTCTTCTGTGACACTTTTGTAACTTACTACTCCCTCTGTCTTCCTGAGCATCTCTTCCTAATTTGGCATAGCTGCTAAGAGTAAAAATGAGCTATACATGGTGGTGCATGCTTGTAACCTCAGACTCTTGGGAGCCTGGGTCAGGAAGGGGATGAATCGAGACTTACCTGGGCTACCTAGAGCGCTCAAGAACAGCCTGGATAGACTTTCAAATTAGAAAGAAAGCAACACTGGGTGTCTGGTGGGGGGCGTGGAGAAGGAGGCATGTGGTTCTCTGCTAGGGTAGTTGTTTTAGCATGTAAAAGACTGGTGGTTCAATCCTCAGGACTGGGGAGTAGGGTGTAGAAAAGACTGCATTCAATAAAAATACATTTTCTTGATAATTGGAGTTACAATGTCAGTATTGTAACTTGGGGGAGGGGGATGACTCAGTGGGAATAGGTGCTTACCACCAAGCTGATGGCCTGGGTTTGATGGTTATGACATACATGGTGGAGGGACAGATCCTAATCAGACCTCCACATGAATTGCCATGGCATGTCTGCGCTCATACAAATGTTAAAAAATGCCAATACAGACTACCTAATTCTTCTTTTAGAATGTTCTGTTTCCTTATTAATATAAAAAGAAGAAAACCACATAATGTATCTTTGTTAGCTGGGTTTTATGAGCATTATTATTTTCAAGTTTTGTATATATGTGGTGTATATTGTGTGTGTGCACTGTATGTGATCTTTTATAGTCTGCTACCTATCCCTTTGTTAAAATTTCACTCATTATCTCTCCAGCTCTCATAATACTCACCTATCTCAGAATTTGGAAAATAAACCAAATCCTAGGTTTAAAAGGCAGGTAGATCTTCATCTTGATAGTACCTAAATTCTTCTCCACTGTTACTCTGGGACATTTAAGTCATGGACTGGTTTCACAGTGGGTAGCAGATTAATCAAAACTCAAGTCTCACAAACTTTGTTTCCATGCTTTCTTACCTTGCTTCCCTGTCCCTTTGAGTATCAGTTTGGGGTCTTAAAATCCAGTGCTTTTATTAGAGAACTGTTAAGTAAAGGATACAGTTCTAAATTAGTTTCTCTAGGTAGTTTTACTATATACTGTGTTTTATACTAGTTTTTCTTCTTTCCTCAAATGTGGTGTCTTTATAAAAATGCCTAACAGCTGAACCTTAAACCAGTGATTAATAAAAAAACAACCCAAACAATGGACGTGTGGCTTTCCAATACTAATATTCTCTACAAAAACACATGTAAACCTATAACCATGTATTGTGCTGACAAGATAGGCTAGTACTATCTTTCCTGTGCTGCTTGCTTTTCCAGGTTCTGTCAACAGAGGATGGGGAGTAGAATGCTGGAAGCCAAAGACCAAGGAGTCTTTGGTGGTGGGGAACCTTTACTGCTTGTCCCTAACAAAAGACTGTTGGAGTGAGAATGTGAGCCTGGTTGTTGTCTCAGGGTAGCATCTGCACTGACTGTTTCCCTTTGTGTTGAGAAGTGTGGTCATTTTTTTTTTTTTTTTATGGGTATCTTAACTTGTGTTTGGGCCTTAGTTAGGTCCTAGTGTCAGAAACTCTTAAGGTGGGATTTTATAATGATTTCAAATAATAATTTTAGTCAAATGTGGTGGCTGATGCCTATGATCCTTGCACTCAAAAGGCAGAGATCAGGGATTACAAGTTTGATTCTAGCTTGGCTGCATAGTGAGACTCTGTCTCAAAATAAAATAGGCTGGAAGACAGTGCAGTCTCTACAGAGCTCACCATGCAAATTTGAAGACCTGAGTTAGATTCCAAGAACACATGTAAATATACGGGCTTGGTACTGTGCATGCGATGTTGCATCACCAGAGAGGATAAGGCAGAAGTTGCAGAGTTCCCTGGTCACCCAGCCTGTTCTAATTGTTGAGCTCCTGGTTTCAGTAAGAGACTATAAGAAAAACAAAAAACAAAAACAAAACAAAAAAGAAACCAAGGGTGCTGGCCACTCTAAGGAATAAGAACTGAGTTATTATTCAAAACAAAACATTCAGTTTATTGTTTAACTTAGTTTTTAAGCCAGTTACCAACATTTTATAGTCTATGCAACAGAATTTGGTTAGAGGAGGAGTCATACAGTAGTGAATTCAGGCATTTACATCATCCTGCTTTTTCTCTCAATTTGGTGTCTGACGTCTTTTAAAATGTATAATTCATTAAGACATGAAAAGTGTAAAGACTAATTTTAAGATTTGTTTGAAGGAAAAGATGGAGAGAATCTTAAGTCTCTTGTTTATAAAACTGCTATGGAAGTGAACTAGGTAGTAAAAGGACAAAATCAAAGAATTTAGAAGATACAGTCATGAATTCAGACTTTGTGACAATACTTCTTTAACTTGTGGGGCAGGGAGAGGATTAGAACCTTTTTCCAATGCATAGGCTTCATTTCCTAAATGCCTTACTAAGTATATAGTCTGTTCAAATGCATATCTACACATAAAGTAGAGTGAGATATTAGCCTGCTAAGACGCTCTCTTTACTGGGATGTCCGTGTGCTGCTCCCCATCACTTTCCTTCCCTTAGTTGAAGGGGAGACTACTGTTACCTTTTAAATTTTCATGGATATTTAAGCTCCTGGAAGCTTTCACAGTTTTTATTTTAGTAATTTTGTAGTGTGTATGTGTGTCTGTGTGTGTGCATGTGTGGGTGTATGTCTGTCTAGGGGATGTGGTGGGAGGAGGAGAGAGTAGGTGCATTGTGTGGAAGTCAGGACAATTTCAGGAGTCCGTTCTCTTATTCCTTGCTGCGGCAGGTCTTACTATTTCTGCCATTCTTTATGCTCCAGGATAAGTGACCTGCAGACTTCCCAGTGACTCTGTCATGTCTGTGCCATGTAGGAGTACTAGCATTACAGATCCAGGTAAACATGGCTGCTGGGGTTGAACTCAGGTGGTCAGGCTCACATGACACTTTATCTTCTCAGTGAGCCATCCTTCCAACCCTAGTGTCTTACTTTAAGTTTTATCATGAGTTTATTCTCTTCAAAAAGTTTTAAAATTACGTTTATTATTTTATGTGTCGCATGCGCATATCACAGCAGTCAAATGGAAGTCAAAACAACTGGATCTCTCTTTTCAGCATGTGGGTCCCTGGGATGGAACAGGTCATCAGATGTGGCAGCAGGCACCTTTACCCACTGAGCCATCTCGCTGGCACACGTTTATCTTTTTTAGTAGTTTTTACAGAATTGTAAAAGTTTTACTCAGGCAAGGTGATGCATACCTATAATCACAGCACCGGGAAGGTCAGGGTCACCAGTTTGAGACCAGCCTGGAATAGATTGTAAGACTTTGTCTCTGAGAGTAAGGGTTGGTCAAAATATTTAAATCTTCAGAATAAAATGTGACATTAGTCTCATTTTTTCTTATATTGTCTTTTTCTGTTACTGATTTTACATATTTGGATTTTTCTGAGGGGAGTTGTGATGGTGGGTGTAGGCTTTCAGATTGCTACCCATTGCAAGTGTGTATGAATCTGTGATTTTTTTGCATAGAATTAGCCAGAAATATTAGAATGAATATGTAAGTGGTCTACTAGCATGCTACAGGAAACATCATAAAAATAGCTTAGGGTATTGTTGTCTGAAGTTTCTGTCCTGCCCCGTTCCCGCGATCGTTAAGTCCCAAAGAAATCACACAGAGGTCTACATGAACTATAAATTGATTAGCCCATTAGCTCAGGCTTCTTATTAACTCTTATAACTTATATTAGCCCATTATTCTTGTCTATGCTAGTCATAGACAAGAATACCTTTTTTAGCGAGGCATTCACATCTTGCTTCTTCTGTGGCGGGCTCACAACTGCAGAGAAATAGGCTTTCCTCTTCCCAGAATTCTCCTGTTCTCCTTAACCCACCTCTACTTCCTGTCTGGTTGTCCCATCTATACTTCTTGCCTGGCTACTGGCCAATCAGCGTTTATTTAAAATGTAGTTGACAGAATACAGACAATGGATATTCCAAGGGATACATTTTAAGAAATGGAGCAAGAAATTCTGATCTTAAAACAGTATTTACTCTTCTTGAAAGGTACAATCTGAATATGGTTTAACCTGTGTTTTGATGGTCCGTGGTTACACTGCTGTAAATAGAGTGGAGCTTTCATATCATGCAGCTGTGTATGTTGTTCTAAGGAGCTGTAACTAGAACACCACCATTGTTTTTCTTGTTGCTTTTAACCTGTTTTCTGTTTATGTCTTGCTGACTCTTAAATCTTGCTCCAAGTGTGCTTGCCTGTACTCACTTTTTTTTTCTGATTTGGAGAACTAGATATCAAATTCACTGGTACGGTTAGGTTAACAGGTATGTTCTTAAGGATGTAGAACAGTCTATGGTTTAATCCTCTCCAGGTTGAGAATATTGTGTTTGTGTTTGATGGCTTGAATTTTGTGTAGAGGGTTTGTTTAACAGACTTTCTATTGTGGTTATAGTTTGACTGAGTCCTAACCGGTCACTGCTTTGCTGTAGGAGAAAAGCAGTACTTGAGAAAGTGTTCTAGAAAATTCTTATTAAAAATGTCTTATCTTACAGCTCAAAGTTATGAAGTTTCAAGATGAATTGGAATCTGGAAAGAGACCTAAAAAACCAGGCCAGAGCTTCCAGGAACAAGTCGAGCACTACAGAGATAAATTGTTGCAACGAGTAAGGAATATGTTATTCAGTAATAGCGTTTCCACAGTTACCTACCTATCTGTAGACTATTAGGGTCATAGCATACTAAAGGGAAGTACATTGCAAACAATAGTCTTTAATGTCTAAATATTGAATGATGGTTAGAAATATTTTATTCTGGGCACTACCCATGAACTATCTAATCTTGCTAAGAATGTGCTTTCTTAACTGGAAAATCCTATGGGAAGACATTGCATTGATGCTAGTAAGAACCGGGAGTCCTAGGAAGTAACATGAATGAAGGTGAAGATGAGGGCTGGAAAGTCCTGCTGTTGGGAAGGTGTAGTAAGGGGTAGAATACTTATGGCATCAGGGAGTGCTGGGCTTTTTAGGTTCAGTGAATTAGGGGTGTACAGAGCACTAGAACTAGAACCCCATGTGGTAACTATGGAAATGCCCAGGACTTCCTTTGGAATTGCTATTTTTTTGTCCTGTACCTTGGCCATCATTACAGTGATAGTAACAGTATCAAACAAGAAAAAGGCATCCCTAGGAGCTTATAGGTACAGAAATGGTGGGAGGGAGCTGCCTAGTGAAGTGACTGGACAGCTGTGCTGACTGGAATCCTATGCCATCGCTGCTGTGTGCCACTGGAGTTTTCTCTTGATGGGTCATAGGTAGGATTGCTATTATTGTTGCTCTGTAAGTTTTAAATCAGAATGTTTAAAATAGATTAATTGTAGTATAGTTTTTATAAAATGTATAGTCAATCATTGTTGCTCTGTAGTTTTAAATCAGAATGTTTAAAATAGATTAATTGTAGTATTGTTTCTATAAAATGGATAGTCAATCAAGAAATAATTTTATCTTCATTCATGTAAGTGTATACTGAGTATCATTAAGAAGTTGGTCTCCTTTGTATCTCTTTGGATTTATATTCTGTGATGTACTTGGGAAAAGGATAAATGAGATTATTTTTAAAATGGTACTAGTTGTCTGTACCCTTTTGAGTCCCTTTGGTGATGGTAACTGGTTATAGTCTGCATTGAAGATTACATGAAGTCACTGAATCTCAGTGACTACAAACTAAAAGATATGTCAGTTGCTAGTTTAGTCTTCTATATCCCACGAGTGTTAATTGGAGACAAGATTGTGGTTTTAGAAGGCATATGCTGAAGGTCAGTTAACTATGATCTCTGTCAGTTTGTAAATAAAGTTTACTAGAACACAGCTATGTATCTTGACCTAGGTATTGTCCGTGTGGTCCTCTTATTGCAGCAGTGCAGTTGAGCCATTGTTACAAGGGTTATTTATACCCACAAGACAAAGTAATTTTGGTCTGCCTCTGTGAAAGGGTTTGCCAGTGGTTAGTTATAAGAATTTCTTTTTAAAAATAGGAAGCAGCAGTTATATAACATTTTTGATGCATGCCGATTATAAATAAATTCTATTTCTGCTACTAAAGAACTAAGTTGGTTCAGTATCTTTAGCCACTACTTTAACTATTCTGTTATTAATAGAAATTAGAATTTTATTGAGAAATGACAGTTAGGACAGTTAGGAATAAAGTTATTTTTCTGGTTTATATCATTATATAATTAGTTTATAAGTAAGGATTAAATTTCCTTTTATCATTACTTATAATAAAGTCTTTGGCAAGAGTGTTTTATTAAGTGAACCTGCTGTATACAGGCAGAATTGCTTTTATAACTAGGTTCTTGAAATCTGTGATGGGAAGGTCAGTTATGTTGCTTGCTAGCTTTTCCTGATTCATTTCTTCCTTCCTT
Source organism: Arvicola amphibius (assembly GCF_903992535.2). NCBI lineage: Eukaryota > Metazoa > Chordata > Mammalia > Rodentia > Cricetidae > Arvicola > Arvicola amphibius. Next base: position 161,838,250 of record NC_052049.1, on the reverse strand, counting down.
ACCCTCCCCATCTCCCTCCCTTCTGCTTCCTCTCCCTCCCTCCCCTTCTACTTCTCTCTCCCTCCCTCTCTACCTCCTTCCCTTATTTTAATGTGGTAGGGATGAAGGGATAGCAGCTCTTAGACTGAGTTCCTGACTTAATGGTGTGGCATGGTCATTGTGCTTCCGTGTCTAGACTGAGAGTGACGGTGTGGTGAAGGGTCACAGAGTGACTCAGTATTCGGAAGATTGTCACTCTTGTCTGGGCTGAGATGAGCACTCAGGAAATATTTTGCTGCTAACAGGGACGATGATGATGATGTGGTATATAAGAAATGGCTAGATATTTTCCGAAAATGAAAATCATATCTTACTATTTAGAGAAACTGATTAGATACATAGAATAGCCTAGACTGACATTTTTTAAAAATAATTATTTTCTTTTAAAAAACAAAACAGGAAAAGGAGAAAGAGTTAGAAAGAGAACGAGAAAGAGACAAAAAAGATAAAGAAAAATTGGAATCCCGATCCAAAGACAAGAAGGAGAAAGATGAATGTACTCCAACAAGAAAAGAAAGGTATGGCGTGTCGTAGTTACTCTGCTTTGTTTCAGATTGGGAGTGCTGTTAGGTTTTAAAGTGTTTCTGTCATAAGTAGCCACAAATTGGAAGTGCCTTTTCATAGTAAACATACTTGGCTTCTGCCTGTAGGAGGCAGAATTAACTGAGAGAGTGGCAGTTGCCTTTTGGCTTAACTAATTAGGACATCATCTCTTTACTTGGTTCATATGGTATCCTTAGCATTAATTCATTGCAGGAATTCAATTACACTATTGGGTATCAACCCCACGGCTTACAAAACAACTTGTTCTATTTGCCTCTCGACTCCACTGGAAGCATCTTTTCCCGTCATGAAAGAAGATTGTATAGAAGCCATAGTGGCTTGCTCATCATGTTAAGTTCTTGGTTCCAGTTTTTCCTCTTTGAGTTTTTATTTACTTTTTATTTTATTTGTTTAGTGTGTGTGTTATTCTTTAGGGCATATATCTGCCCTCATCTTGTGGAGGTCAGAAGAGAACTGTGGGAGTTGGTTCTCCTGCCATGTAGGTTCCAAAGGGTCAAACTTAGGTTAAGAGTTCTTACTTGCTGAACCACCTCCCTGGACCAGGTTCTTACTTCTATAGTTCTTAAATGTCTAGTGTAGCGAAGCAGTTGCTTCAGTGAATAGGATCAAAGTTTTCCACGTTGTAAAAACCAATGGTTGCAAATGAGAAACCTGTCACAATCACTCTGTCCATACTTGTTAAAAGCAAAATTGTACAGGTTGGTTAACAAAGAAATGCCTCCTTTTTGTCTTATTATTTTGATGCAATTTCGGTTTCACAAAAGTTATAAGAATAGTTCAAATAATCCCCATGTATCTTTCACCCAATTGCTCCACCTGTTAAAACACTTCTACTTCTCAGTTCTTCCCTTCTACTTCACCTACAGCCAGTTAATTGGTCATCTAAGTTCAGTAAAAGTACCACATTAAGAAGTTAGCATAAAAAAAAACTTCATTGTTATCCAGACTTTCTTCATCTTCCTAGTGATCTCTTTTTTACAGAAAAAAAATGAATTGAATTCATTTTTGGGGGGGGGGGGCAAACTGTCTTTTGCCCATAAACTTACTTGTTTATAAAATAAAGGACATTGACTATTGCTGGAAAATAGTACTAGCATGAATAGTGAGAGTTAAGTTATTGTAAGCTGGGAAACATTTGTAGCTAATTCAGTAAAAAATGAAAATGAATACTTAAGTCTTTGTTGTCACTTATGGAGTTTATGTGCTGTGTCTTGTAGGAAAAGACGGCACAGTGCTTCTCCCAGCCCGTCTCGGAGTAGCAGTGGCAGGCGAGTGAAGTCCCCGTCTCCAAAATCAGAACGTTCAGAACGGTCAGAAAGATCTCATAAAGAAAGCTCCCGGTCCAGGTCATCTCACAAAGACTCTCCTAGAGATGCTAGCAAGAAAGCCAAAAGGTAAGAGCAACTCACCCTTAGCTACAGGTCAGTCACCAGTGTTCTACAAGCTTTGGAGAGGATGTGGTTGCCCCCTACCCTTTTTGTTAAGATTTCAAAAAAACCAGAGAAATTATTGTTTTGGATTATCTCTTTTGCTCCTACTCCAGTTTTTGTCATAGTTCAGGTATAGAAGAAGTCTAGCAGTTAGAGGCTGGCCGAGGATTTTCATGTCCACTGTTGGGGATGGGGTGTTACTTTCCATTCTGATCTTTGTTTCTGGGTAATAAATAGCCTTAGATTTTGTCAAAGCTGAAGAGAAGGAATACCTCTTCCCCACAGAAGTAAGTATGTGGGTAAGGAAATAGAATACTATTTAGATCATCTCTTCAATACACACTTTCATACTTTTATTTAAGCCTTTTAATTCCACAAAAGTAGTTCATAAATATATTTGATATTACAGAGGGAAATTTTCTTGAGCTGCACCTGAATATATATGCTAATATTTCATTATTGTAACCATTTTCTTTGCAGTCTTTATGTAATAGATGACTTTCTCCTCTTCAAGACTACACATACTCATATGTATGTGTGTGTATATATTTTTTTATTTGGAAAATCTTCATGAACAAAACTTAGCAAAATTACTGGGGTGAGATGTGGTGGCAGGTGCCATTAAGCCCACTACCTGGGAGACCCTGTCTCAAAAACAACAAATTATGTTGTTTTAAATGACCTTGAGTAAGAAATCCCCCCACACACAAAATTACAGAATGCACAGCTTCTGTGCTTTTAAAGTTGTGTGAATGCCTTAGTTCCCACCTTGAACTTTATCTTGTGGATTACAGGTTCAAATTTTGGGGGTATTAGTTACTTAGGGAGCTTATTAAAGATACACACTCTCAGTAGAGCGGAGTAGAGCGGTAGTAAAGTTCAGAAATCTGACTTTTTATATCATGTGTGATTTACACATGAATGGTAAGTGCAAAATAAATCTGTGTGTGTTTACAGTAAGAGTAAATTTGAGTTTGCTCTTTTATTAGTGGCTTATATGCCCACTTGAAGTTTATTTTAAGCCATATAAGAATGTAAGCAGTTTTGGAAGGCAAGTACTCAAATGTTCTTATTTGTTTGTTTCTTCAGGTCGCCATCTGGTTCAAGGACGCCTAAAAGGTCTAGGCGGTCTCGGTCTAGGTCGCCTAAGAAATCAGGAAAGAAATCCAGATCCCAGTCCCGGTCTCCACACAGGTCTCATAAAAAGTCAAAGAAAAACAAACACTGACATATATTTTTAAGATACTGTCACTTATTGGAAATGCAAGTTTGTTTTGTGCCTGAATGGTCTGTTTGTTTTTTGTTTGTTTTTTTAATAAAAAAAAAAAACCACACACACAAAAACAAAATTCTAATGAAAGAGCATTCCTGGGTTTGTTTGTTTGTTTGTTTGTTTGTGAATGCATGTGTAAACTCATGAGTAACTGCATCTGTAGACCTGTCATTGTTTTATATTGTATAAATTACTTTTGTTGTGGCTGTTTCTCAAGATGAAATTTTTATTGTGCTAATGAATTTCATCAGAAATGTGTACAATGGATCTGCTGGCAGTAGTAGTATTTTGTTTTAGGATGTTGTGACTTAGACACATAATACAGATGTCTTCCCCTCTTTTGTAGCTTTGACAATTTGAATTAGATTTCAAATAAAATCTGAACAGAAAACTATAATGTTGTTTTTTTGCCCAGTTGGTGACACCAAGTCCCTTAAAGACCTGCTAAGTGAATTTGGCACTATTGCTGTCTTACACCTAGTGCACTTTACAAGTCCAGTGTTGAAGCAGCTAGTGTTTTATGTTTACTAAGGTGGTTACCAAAAGTAAAACCCGTAAGAAGGTTTCCATACCCAGAGGTGAGAAGGCTTGAGTGAGTGGGTATGATGTGGTATTTGTTGCCCAATTAAAATTTCATTTTTCAAAGAAGCAACATGATTTCAAAAGCACTCGACCCGTCTTCTGAGCAATTATGTATTTTTAGGGTAGATTTAATTTTTATCTTCTATCATGAAGCAAGTTTATTTATAAAAGATTTTATAAAAAAGATTTGCCATACAATTCTTTTGTATAATAGTTGCCTTTTTATAATTGTCTGTGGGTTATCTTTAAAACACTGGTATCATGATATTTGTACAAATTTGTTTGAAACAGCTTTTCTGTTTTGAAGGTTTGGGTTTGGAGTACAGCTTTCAATAAAAATTAAATGGTTTTCAGGCAATTTTAACACTCAGTGGTTTGTAAATTCAAGGTGCAAAAAGTTGACTTAAACCATTTGCAGAGTTGAATTCTGTTATAAACAGGAAAGAACTTGCTGCAGTCTGAGGGAGAAACAGGAAAACTTGTGAATGTTGATCAAATACTGCAGTGACTATAACGTAATAAAGGGTGACGTGGACTCAGACGGACACTGTAGTTGTCAGTCTTGCTTTCAGTGTTTCATTTATGAATTTATGTGGCTAGTTGTTTTGTTTTTCCTCTAATAACAGGTTGTTTTATTTAACCTACTTTTAAAAATCCTTTCACCTTGTTTACTTAATTTTGCCTAATCACAGAATAAGGCTTTCTGACCCGTGATGGGGAGTAGTTGGGTCAGCTGTGCAGTAAGGCATGTTTTCCTCTCCCAGCACATCTACAGCAGCTTTAGAAACGAGCCAATCATCTTGTTAGACATTAGTGGTTCTTAGCATGAAAATACTGTTCAGTCCTTTGTTTACCTACTTTATTAGAAAATATTAAATCCTTAAAGTTGCTTAGAATAATTTATGTGAGCATTTGGTGCTGATACTTAAAAGACCTTTATAAATAAATACAGCTGTTAGAGAAGGCACACATTTTTCTTCTCTGGGTCTTTGGATAAGCCAAGAAATAATTGGTCAGAAAGTAGTTTTCTTTTTTTTTTCAGGCAAGTTATGATGGGTAGTTACTTTTTTGAGTAAAAAACCTGAGCTTGGTTTTGGGTGTTCATTTGTAGTGTTTTCTACTGCAATGGAGCCATCCATCGCTATTATAGTTAAATTTTGCTGCAGATAGACTTGACTTCCTTTTGGGTAGATGGGAAATTACTTAGACCTGACAGAATATTTTCTGGAGTTTTTAAATGTAAATATTAAGTTGTGTTTTCTTGAATTGTAAATAGCATTAACTAGGTTATTTCCAGTTTTACTTTATGAGGAAACATCTAGAATAAGCTGTTAAAATTCACAATGGATTTGGGTGGCACATAGCTGTTCCCAGCATAGAGGCGCAATGATCATAAGCTCAGGAATTGATATCAGCTTGGGCAAAAGACACAGAGCCTATCTCAAAAACATGTTCCTTGTAAGTGTCATGGGATTAGGAACTGGTACGTTCTTACAAGAAGTAAGCTGTTCTGCACATTTTTTCCTAATAGCTTAGTTTTCATATCTAAAGAACATACAGCATAATTGCTGTGAGCTGACTTCAAATGTTCACAACGATCTGAGTTACAGGAAAGATGGTTCCGCTATGTAGCACAAAGCTGTTGTCCTCTACTAAATTGCATGTGTGAGCAGAGCCTCTGTGGTCTATCCCTTCAAAGGACCTAAAACGGGTCCCTTACCAAGGCGATGCTGTCTCACTTTTCTCTGCACGCAGGTGGAAAGTCACATGGTGGTCGATTTCTTACCAAAGAGACCTGTGACTTAAAAGGATTGTGTTTGGTTTTCTTTGGCATTGTATTTCAGTATTGCTGTGAGTCAGCATGTGGGGGTTTCTGTCTCTAGGGAGTTGGAGATTAAAGTACTGGGGCAGACAGAAAGCCCTCATCCCAAAGGATCCTTTTATTTGGCTCACAATATTTTTGGCTTTTTTTTTTTTTTTTCTAAATTTTGTAGAAATTGCTCTATGCTGACCCAATTTTCTTTATTGCAGACCATTCCTGTGGTCTTAACCTGAGAATTGTATTCCATTTAAAGAGTGTCAGAGGACATACTTCCTTCTGACCTATGTATCCCCCCTTCTTTAATATTCTTGAGTACTTAAAAATACTTTAAATAAATTTTGTTCATGATCAAATTTAGGTTTATTAGAAATATCCTATACATTTTTGCTGTATGGTGGTATAAGTTCTGAAGAATTACAGAACGATAATAGTTTGTCATGGTTAAAAATGAGGGCAGATAAACCTCTGCCAAAGTGCTTTAACCTATTCTGATGACCACAGCAGTGTGATTTCTTTAGCAGAGAAAGTTGTTTTTAAAAATAAACAGTACCACTTATACTTTTTAGAAATAAGCCTTTTGCTCTTGTTTCCCTGTTTGATTTTTTGTGGACAAGCTCTACCGCAGAGAATTCAGCGCAGATATTGTGAAGACTGCAAGTTTAAAGAGTCTTGTGATTAGTAACAAAGTTTGGTGTTTCCACATCTCGTGCAGTTTTGGGATAGATTTTAGGGAGTGTTTCTTATCTTTTCAGCTGTTTCATGTTTTTGGTATCAACTTTCTAGGATTTAGCTAATACATGACTATAAATCCCAGGGGAGTGTAATGATAGGCGAGGAGATGGGAATGTGCTGCTGTTCCAAGTGAGCCTTGTTCCATTGTTAATTTCAATGCCTCTGTTGATTCAGTACCACCTCATGGATCTCCAATGTAAATGAATTATGTGTATAATGGTAATTTGTATAGTTTTGTAGATAAAATGTCCTCACTTTCATATGTAATTGTGCTTAGAGTTGTTATTCTTCTAACTTGAGCAGGGTCTTCTAAGTTGTGTCTCTGTGATTTGAAATAGCAGAAAAGACGGTTTTCTAGAGGTGGAGTGACCTAGGAAAGCGGCTCCGCGGGATGCCCTGAGTGGGGCAGACTCCATGGACGGCCACAGGAAGATCAGTCGCAAACAAAGCTCGTGGAATTCACTTTTACTGCTTTTTTTTTTTACTTTTAATTACTTAAATAAAATACATTGTTTTCAGTGGTAAATTTAGACTGTTGATGTAATTTTCTGCATACAGTTTTCTACTGGGAGCCCTATAGGGTAACCTAGCTTTCATCAGCTTTCTCCCATGCAGACGGTGATGCGAGGAGCCATGTCTGTCCATTGTAGCTACACAGCTGCGACGTTTATGCTCTTACATTCTCACCAGATAGTTTCATGATAGCTGATTCCCTATTAACTAGGAAATTTCATACACTTATTCTCTATGTTAAAGTTCTGTTTATTTCACCAAGGAAAACATCAGACTTCAGCATAAAATAATGGCCATCTATTCACCAAACTGTAAATATCAACTTGTTAATTATTGATGTGCTTTGATTTTTAAGATCAACATGGTTTCGTCACACTGAAAACTCACTGGTTCCTTTTTCAGGTTTTAGTTATGATAATGCTCTTGACAATATTTGACATCTTAAGCATTTTTAAATGTACAGGTTGCTGGTGTTGGGTATATTCACATTGTTGTACTACCAACCTATATAACTCCTTCATGGCAAAACTGAAACTCTGTACCCACTGAGTTCCCCTCTCCCCCTGCCCTGCCCCTTACAGCCACAGTCTGCTTTGTTGCTGTTTGACTAATCTAGAAAGTGAAATATAAAACATTTAATTAAAATTCTTTACCATTTGTACTACGTGGTGTGCTCTGTGGTCTCTCTAATGGTTTGTATGATGTAATTTCACACCAATACGTCATAGCCTGGCAAAATGTACTTGGGAAGCAAACTGTTTTGAAACTGCAGTAGATTAATATTAATGACCATGCTCAGATGCTTTTCTGGTTCTGTTTATTGGCTCGTGGAAAGGAGTGGAACTTTTCAGAACTTGCTAAGCTTAGAGCTTGCTTTGATACTCACTTTGCTACAGAGCAGGGGGGTGATGAATTGCTGATTTGGTTTTTGAATGTTGTTTTCCTCATCTTAGTTAACAGTGTTGTCAGATTGTTTTAGAATAAAGAACCTCATTTGGGGGCTTTAAAACTTGGTGTGGCGTGATAGCATAGTAGAAGAGGAGGAAGAGCCTGGGCTGTGGGGTCAGGTCAGGGTGTGTGTGGTGCCTTATTGTCCCCTGGGAGCTGGTGGTGCAGTCACATCTACACAGAGGCATAGGACTGACTGACTCTGTAGTGGTACTAAAGGAATAGTCAGTATTCCTGGGAAGTGATGGTGGAAGCATCCTGTGCTTAAGTAAAACAAAACAAAAACAAAACCACTTAAACAGTTTTTAAAAATTAAAAAAAAAATTCACTACATTTGGTTAACATTTCTTAACCTCTGTGGTCTCTTGGTGTGTGTTGCACAGTATCGGTCACTTCTTAATCTATTAACCCAGGATAACATTTTGTTCTCAGTTCCCTTAGAAAACATTATTGTAAATGTCAGACATGGTAGTGCACACTTTTAATCCTGTTTGGGAGGCAGGGGCAGGTAGATCGTGTGAGTTTGAGGCCAACCTGGTCTACATAGTTCCAGGCTAGCCAGAGTTACATGGTAAGACCCTGTCTCAAAATAATAAGGATATAAAGTAAAATATCTTTGCCAGTTGTCATCTGCTATTGTGGAATTCTAGTCAAGACTTCTGGAAGGAGATGCTGACAATGAGCAGCTGAAATAAGGTGTGTGGGGTGAGCCCGGAGATTTGTTGTCCAAGTTCAAAGTGTGTTTTTTTTATTTGTTTAAGTCTACGCAAATTAATAGAGTTGAGCAAAAATAAGCACTTTTCATAAAATTGACAGAACAAAATCCTCTAAGAAAATGAAGGCGGGCCAAGCGGACATGATCACGCTTGTATTTTAGATGTATTTGCCAGTTAGAGTCTGTAGCTTTGTGCAAGAAGGAATGTGCCCTAAAACTACTTTTAGACTGGATCTATAACTATATGGAATTTGAAAAGGAAATTACACTTTAAATTCTACTCAGAAATAGCAGCTTTGTGGTAATGTCCTCAGGACTTTGGCAAAGCTCCTTTGGAGTTCTCCGAGCTGTAAAACATGAATTTGGAGGAGCCTAGCTGATTAAAAACATCATACAGCTGAAACACTGCCCTGAATAAACACCACTGCAGATCAACTGCCTTACCAGCTGAAATTCCCATTATGAGAAGTGGTATTAGTTGATTTTTTTGTTTGTTTGTTTCAGCATATTTTACAGGAGTGTGTAGCAGCTACCAGGCATAAGCGGTTTATAAAGTGTTCAGGAAACTGCTTTTCATCAAGTTTGCTGTGCTAACATTCCAGTAAAGGCTAGCAGAGCCTTGACGAGCCTCTCCAGCAGTGTAGGGAGGTATTAGAGACCAGAAATTGTTTTATTAATAAGGCATTATCTTTTCTAACTGCCATAATATTTAGGTAACGTGAACTTAATGCTCTGTAAATTTCAAAATGACATGCTATGTGTAGCTTATATGTTTTATCTTTTCATAGGATATATCTGTCCTAAGAATGTTCTCCAGAAAGATCTGCAGTATGCCCATTGATGCTAAATTCTGTGAGTGTAAGTGCCACAAGGCAGAGGTACCACTCCCCATATATCTCAAGAAGCATTTACATCTGCACCTAAAAATAGTGGTTTAATTCTGAATTGATTGCTCTGAAAGCGTGCTTAATTTGACTTAAATAGCAGGTATGTTAGAGAAAGTCGTGAAGTGGGCCTGATCATTTTACTTGTTTATTCTCATGATTGACATAAGAACGTGTTAAAGCTTCTCAGAATATTTGCATATGTTTTGGAATAAAATCTATTGGAGCCTTTATTTTGTGAATATTAAATGATAGAACCAGAATTAACAATGTGTAGAGAATGGGAGGTCTGGTGTCAAGAATTAAGCAGCCTGCTCTATACTTCACACCTGTTCCTAAGTGTCAGAATAGCTTATCTCTAAAATATTCTTGGTTTGTGCTCATGGTGTCGATACTGACAGTGTCTATTCAGTGAAGAATTCAGGTACTTTTCGGGGCCAGACTCTACAGTGGAATTCAAAAGTCCTTAGTGACACAGACTGCCAGTTCTCCCAGGACCTCCTCTCCTTAAAGAACTCGGGTGATAGGAAGGAAGCCTGCACTGTGATCTTGGTGTCTGATGCCAGTTTATATTGTATATTGTGTCTTTGCATAACACCCGCTGGGGAATTGTGGGTCCCTGAGAGCCTTGCAAAAGCTCTGTGGGTATTGATACTTTGTCTCCATTGCATTGAAAGGTGTACCTGTGATGGGCTTTTGGGGGTGTGGGAGGGCAATGGAAGACTTGCCCTGCCTTCCTGTCTTGTCCGGGTTTTCTAGCAGTGCTTTTTTTCCTTCTCTGTAGCCTTTAGCGCTTTTCCTTTGCACTGTGTGTTGGGAACAAGCCAAAAATAACAAACTACCTGGTCTTGGCCAGAATGATGTTCCTCTCAACTGCTTAATGTATATAGATCCTTTGCCCAAAGCAGCTCAACGCAAGAAGCCTGGGATAAGGGTATGGAATATGGAAGGCTAGCACTCTAACAATCTCATTAGTGAGTGAATCCAAATGTCAGACATCAGGACCTTTGAGTTCTTTAGGTAGTTTATAAAGTGATTTTGGTAGCAGTACCAAGCTTTTTATCAACTCTAATATAGATGGGCTCCCACAGAGAAGTCTACTGTCAAAGAACTCAATAATGGGAGGGGCCAGACCCAAAATTGAACAGGATGGCTTCTGATGGCAAAATGTTCTGAAAAAATAGAAAACAGTAGGAGAGGGAGAGGAACTGCCACAGAGGGTAGTAATGCCTGAACTGGGGGTTCAGTAGTAGGATGGAGCTGGCAGTGGGAACAGAGTTCCAGGCTGAACGGGCTGGGAGTTAGCTTGTCTCAATATCTCTGTACTACAGTACCCCTGCACTGACAAACGGGAGGCACCATAGCCTGAGTACAGGGCGGAGTGGAGGATGGCACAGGATGCGACCAGGTAAAGCCTGGCATTTTATGTAGGGGAAGCAAGATGCAGTTTAAAAAGATGACTGTTGTGCAGGCAGGATGGGACGGGCAAGAGCAGCAGGGAAACCAGAGAGGAGCTCATGGCTGTGCAGGTTACACGCGATCATGTGAGTAAGGCATCCAGCACTGCCCAACATGTAGCAGCTCTCATCTAAATAAGCACTCTCGTCATTTCCTTGGGTCCTGTGGTTCCACAACAGAGGCTGAGTGTTCGCCCGAATTGACTTTGCTTGCCTTCTTAAGCAAGACTGCCAGCAGATGAGCAGGACTCCTTGCTCTTGCTGGCACGTGAGGAAATGAGGAAACTGTATACTACACAATGCTTCTTCTGTCTTCAGCATTTTCCTCTGCTGCCACTGCCTCCTGGTGTACTGCCCAGGGCTAGTGGAGTGTGGAAAGCCGAGTTGTGAGATGAACTATGTTGGGCTAAGCAGGCATCCTTACAGGAGTCCATCTTGACCATGCATGTCCTTGAACCTGATTTCAGGAGGCTAAAGCACTACAAGACACACTTTGGAAAACTCGTTGGAACTGTGGTTAGGTAACTACTATTCCGTGTCTTTTGATTTAAAAAGACACGACTGTCTCTAGCTATATTAATAATGAATTCCCTGGGAAGATCCGTTTGGGGGCAGAGAAATGCCAATGCAGCCGAGAGAGAAAGCAGCAGGCTTAGGAACTGATTACAAGGGCAGTCCAGCAGGTCCCCGCCAGGAAGGGTGGAAGCCCCAGTCCTCAGCCTCTGTCTTGGCTAGAGGTTCCAGGTAGGGACTGCCTGATAGCCCCCCTCCAACTGTGCCTTCAATGTTGAGAAGTTAAGGGTACCTATGATCAGATCCTTGACTGTAGTGCACCTTGCCAGTACCCACCCAGCTAGCAACTTGGGTTGTTTCTACTTTGCTCCCATTCTAAACAATGCTGCTACGACTCACTATGTCTGGTGCCATTAGCACACACAAAAAGTTTGGGCTTATTTTTAGATACAGAACTACTGGGTCAAAGAATATAAACATTTTAAAGTTCAGTGGTGCACGTTGTCAGGTTTCTTTAAAAAAGGAAGAAAAAGTGCCATTGTTTCAGACTTGTAGTGTTGGGAAATGAGTGTGTACCACACCTCTGCCAGCCCTGGGAATCTGTGACACACTGTTTCCAAAAGGAATTCAAATCGGATGAAATTACTTGTTCCCAGCTGGGGAGATTTCTGGGCTCTACAGCAGGGGGGGATTTTGGCAGGCTGTCTCGATGAGTGAAGTAACTGGCTTAGTCATCTGGAGAAATCTGTGCCTCTAAAGCAGTCACACTTGCATAAACCATGCTGAGTGGCAGCCATGTCCCCGGATGCTCACCGATTTCCTCTGACAGCTGAGGCCCAAAGCCAAAGCCACCCAGTAGGAGTCTTTTGTAGCTCATTTCCCTTCTTCAGACCACTCTACTATTTATAAAAGAGAGACAATATATACCAGCTTCAATGCAAGTCTTTGGATGACTTCACCTGTTCTCAATTTTCATGTGTAATTTTGCAGGGTTAGTTTTTGTGTATGCACAAATACATTACCCTAAGTATGTGTGTGTTGCCTGGTGGGGATTAAGGAAGACATTTCTTAAGTTTTTTTAAAAAAAAAGTCAAACTGAGTAACAGTATCTGTCCTCTTCCAAAGAGAGACCCCTTGGTGTGCGTCCAGCTCTACTGTGTGCTGGAAGATGATTCGCCTGGGAGTCTTCAGAATGAAGGGCTCTGGGCCTGTCTTCACTGAGAGCTTGTTGGACACTACATTATGAATTCTTACCTCCAAATCTTATTTTGTGCTCATTGTCTACAGAGTAGCAGGAATGAGTATCAAATGCTGCCATGTGGAAGAGGAAGGCATCCTTCCCTTCGCCATGAGTGAGGGTACCCCAAGCCTGTTGTCAGAGTGTTTGGTATGGGTTGCCCTCTTTCCAAAGAGTGGTCAGGTTATCAGGTTAATAGTGACACCACCAGCGCTAAGAGTCAAGAAGAGGCCCTCACATTAAACAGTGGTCATGGGAAAACCAGACACTCAACTCTCCTTTTCCTGTCAGAGCCTTTTGCAACCAGGGTCTGTAATCTCAAGTCAAGCCACACCCACTTTGCAGCTGACAGGGCCCTTGCTGTGAAGGTTAGAGGACACAAATCTCAAGAGATGGCTTAGGAAAGCAAGCTCAGCCTCCCCCTTTCGTAGCTATGAGATGAATGTATAGGTCCCACCAACACCTGGCTCCTTGCCATATAGTTTGAGATACACTAAATCTTGTCACAAGAAGCTTCCCACCATCTCCTGATAGCCTGGAAGAGACAGAAAACCTCCTTGGTGGGAAATTCCTCTGAAGGATCTTCTCTGCCCGCCCCCATGCCGTACATGAAGCTCTCCCTGCCTACATCCATGCTTTATATACTGGCTCTCTCTTCTCTTCTGCTCTTTCAAACTATTATTCCTGGCATTCTGAGAATGCTCATAGTACCCACTTCAAGGTCTGCTCATGGTCTCATGGTTGTGAGTCTTGCTCTTCTAACAAAGCTCATTCTTAAGGTTAATTGGTTTCAACTTCCTTCTCCGTGAATCAACTAAACCTGCAATTCTCTTTGTTATAACGCCACTGTGGTGGTCTGAATGAGAATGCCCCCATGGACTTGTATATTTGAATGCTTGGTCCGAAGTTAGTGGAACTGTTTGGAAAGGATTAGGAGGTGTGGCCTTATTGGAGGAAGTGTCACTGGTGGTGTCTTTGAGGTTTCAAAAGCCCACCCAATGCCTTTCTCTTTCAGCCTGTAACTTTTGGATCAGTTGTGAGCCCTCAGAGCCATGCTTGCCTGCCTACATTGCCTCCCCCCCCCCCCCCCCGCCCTGCTGTAATGGTCATGGATTAACCCTCTGAAACCAAGCAAGCCCTTAATAAAATGCTTTCTTTTGTAAGGATTGTCTTGGTCATAGTGTCTCTTCACAACAATTGAACAGTAACTAAGACAACCACTTGTTGGTCGCTTTTTGCTCTGACTCTTTGGTCTTTTGGGGGCCTACCACCCAGCTCCAAAATAAACCACACACAGAATCTTATTACTTATTTATGCCTGGTCTTAGCTTGGCTTGTTTCTTACCAGCTTTTCTAAACTTAAATTTTCCCAACTACCTTTTGCCTCTGGGCTTTTTCCTTCTCTTACTTCTGTGTGTCTCACTTTCACTCTTACGCTGTGGCTGGCTGCGTGGCTGGGTGGCTGGGTGGCTGGGTGGCTGGGTGGCTGCGTGGCTGCGTGGCTGGCTGGCTGGCTGGCTGGCTGGGTGGCTGGGTGGCTGGGTGGCTGGGTGGCTGGCCCCTGACATCCTCCTCTCTTAGTTCTCTTGCTCCCTCTCGCTTCCTCGTGTCTCCTTCTAGTTATTCTCTCTGCCTTCCAGCCCCGCCTATCCTTTCTCCTCCCTAGCAATTGGCCGTTCAAGCTCTTTATTAGACCATCAGGTGTTTTAGACAATCACAGCTTCACAGAGTTGAACAAATGCATCATAAACATAAGCAACACATCTTTGCATCATTAAACAGATGTTCCAGAGCATAAACAAATGTGACACCCTTTAAAATAATATTCTACAACAACCACTAAGACTAAGTCAATTGTCTTTGCCTCAGGTTACAGGTCACCCCTCCCCTCCATTATCCCAATAACCCCCGGGACTGGGTACTCCCTATACTGTTCATGATTCAAAATTCAGCATTATTGACAAAACTTTTTGCATCTTTAGCATCCTAACCAAAAGGGTTGCATTTTGTTTACCTGAAGAAAACCCATAAAAGATAAGGTTACAGAGAGTTTTGCTAAAGCTATATTCTGGTGACCTCCCTACATAGTCCCTTCTTGAACTAGCCTCGGCTGTCTGTGAGTCACCCTCCACACAGAGAAGACACGGAGGTCCTCACAGATCAAGCAGCCAAATAAGAATGGTTTCAGGTCAGGGGTGATAAAAGATCCCAGACATCTCCCAGGAGAGCTTCTGGGCGTGTGCAGTTAAACTGGGTCAAAGTACCCTGTTACTCAGGACTGGAAGGCTCACAGGTGTCTGCAGGTATGTCACGAAGGACTCTGGGTCAGACTGAAGCAGCCTAGGTTTTTCTACAGATTGAGTGTGAGCAAGACACTTCTTGTCTGTGTTCCAGTTCTCTTGAGTCATCACTTTCCCTGCACCAGCCCAAGGCCCAGTGACGGAAGACTCCTGGAACTCTCAAAAACTCGGATCTCGGATCCAGCAAATCTGGAGAGGGGCCTAGGACTCAGTGTCTGTTTGCATTGAATTCTGGAAAAATTCAAAGTGTGTAAAAGGAGAAAGAAAAGTAAAGTTGATCCCAGGCTTCAAAGCCACTTTAGCCTGTGTAATTCCCAGATGTAGTGCTGTAATTATCCCTATGTTAGCATGCTGTTTCTTTACAAGATCCAGAATACAAAACTCATGGTACCGTAGCACCCCCACAAAAAGTTACAAGTGACTTCTTGGTGTCATCAGAAGTACTGGCAGTGTTTACAAATTCACAATTGTCTTACACGTTTTTTTTTTTTTTTCTCCATTGGAAGCCGAAATCAGATTCATTCATGCCTTGATATAGCTCTCAAATATTTTTAGTCCATTGATGTGCCCCAATTTCAGTTTTTGTTTTAAAGAAACTGGATTGTTTTCTTTCAGATTGACCCACAGTCTAGATTTTTTCCACCTTCGTTTTACTTTTTAAAAATAAGTAATTTGTCCTGATTCTAGGTTGCACTTAAAGTTTAAGCATCCTGACATGATTCCATGACAGGAGATTGTGTGTAATCCCTCAGAAGCACATGGTGTCTCTGTGGCATGAGCAACTGCTCATGCTTTTGAGTCCACTATTTTTTTTTTTTTGAGTTGCAACTGGTCATTGATTTTTTACTGATTAGCAGAAAGGCTTCCCCTTGGTGACTATCTGCCTCCACCATAGGGCAACTCATCGAGGACTGGCAGCCTAAATGCTGGATTCTCTCCTTTAGCTCTCAAAATCATTCTGTGGCTGCCTATCGCTATTGCTCTCTAAAGTGGCCATTGCACATCATGGAAGCTTGTTGATTCTGATGGATTTGGTGGGCTTTAGTTCTTCGCAGCTCTTAGCCTACCAATTCATCTCTGGTCATGGCGGCCTCTTCAAGCTGCCCCTGAGTGCGTTGAATAGATAATATTGCTTTTTCATAACTTCATAGTTTTTTTATAAATAACAAATTCTCCAAGACCCTCTTATACACGTCTATTCCAGACCTGAAACAGCCATTTCTCCAAGGAGCTTTAGTGGGACTCATTATTAAAAAGACTTCAGAAGATGCCACATGTCAACCTCTAGTCTCCACATGCATACACACACGCGTGCATGCACACACACCTCCTCAGGCGATTCTGACGGGACTCTTGGGTTAGATCCTTCCTACTCCAACCTACTCCAGAATGCTGCTGCTATCTTTCTTGCTGATTGATTGTAAAAATGTAGTTTAAATTATCTTTTAAACATTTATATAAGCCAAAACTTCTATGTGACATATTCTTTTTCTTTGCTCATTGCACTGTAAATTTATACACCCTTTTCAAGAAGTGTGGGCATGTATTCCATACCCTAATCATTTTCTGATCTGGAAGTCCCACTTTTAAAGGGTAGGTCTAAGGAAAGAATAGAAAAAAACACAGAAAAAGCACCAGAATTTCATTTGGAATATGTAAGACAAAACAAAAACAAACCCCATAAAAACGTAGAAACATGTAGTGTAGAGATCACACATATAGGTGATTTCTCTCCACCCTACCTTCTTCTTTTTTTAAACTAATGACTTAAATATGGATTTTTAAATTCTATAAGTCCATTCTTTTTTTTTTTCTCATGGTTTATTTTTTTTTATATTTAAAAATTTCCATCTCCTTCCCTCCTCCTCCCCCCTCCCTCCCCTCCTTCTCCCCCTTCTCTCCCTTCCTTCTCCCCCTTCCCTCCCCTCCCCTCCACCCATACCTCCCCTCCCTCTCTCTCAAGGCCAAGGAGCCATCAGGGTTCCCCACTCTATGCTAAGACCAAGGTCCTCCCAACTCCCCCCAGGTCCAGGAAGGTGATCGACCAAGCTGAGAAGGCTCCCACAGAGCCCATCCATGAAGAACAATCAGAGCCCAGAGCCATTGTCCTTTGCTTCTCAGTCAGCCCCCGCTGTTGGCCACACTCAGAGAGACGGGTTTGGTCGCATGATCCATCAGTCCCATTCCAACTGGAGTTGGTGATCTCCCATTAGTTCTGTCCCACCGTCTCCATGAGTGAACGCACCCCTCTCGTTCCTGACTTTCTCCCTCATGTTCTCGCTCCTTCTGCTCCTCATCGGGACCTTGGGAGCTCAGTCCAGTGCTCCAATGTGGGGCTCAGTCACCTTCCCCATCTGTCGCCAGCTGGAGGTTCCCTCACGGTCCTGACTTTCTTTCTCATGTTCTCTCTCCTTCTGCTCCTCATCAGGACCTTGGGAGCTCAGTCCGGTGCTCCAAGGTGGGGCTCTGTCATTTTCTTCATCTATTGTCAGGTGGAGGTTCTATGGTGATATGCAAGAAATTCATCAGTATGGCTATAGGAACTGGCCTTTTCAGGCTCCCTCTCCTCAGCTGCCCAAGGAACTAACTGGGGGCGTCTCCCTGGAAACCTGGGAGCCCCTCTAGGGTCAAGTCTCTTGACAACCCTCAGGTAGCTCCTTAAATTAAGATATATGCTTCCCTGCTCTCATATCCACCCTTCCTATATCCCAAGCACCCCATTCCTCCGAGCTCCCCCCGCTCTCCCCTTCACACTTTTCTCTCCCCATCTTCCCTTGGCCCAGTCTTGCCCAACCCTCAAGTTCCCAATTTTGCCTGGCGATCGTGTCTACTTCCAATATCCAGGAGGATTACTATATCTTTTTTTGGGAGTTCACCTTCTTATTATCTTCTCAAGGATCCCAAACTTATAGGCTCGATGTCCTTTAATCATGGCTAGAAACCGAATATGAGTGAGTACATCCCATGTTCATCTTTATGGGTCTGGGTTACCTCACTCAGAATAGTGTTTTCTATTTCCATCCATTTGCCTGCAAAATTCAAGATGTCATTGTTTTTTACCGCTGAGTAGTATTCTAGCATGTATATATTCCACAGTTTCTTCATCCATTCTTCCACTGAAGGGCATCTAGGCTGTCTCCAGGATCTGGCTATTACAAATAATGCTGCTATGAACATAGATGAGCATATGCTTTTGTTGTATGATTGGGCATCTCTTGGGTAGATTCCCAATAGTGGAATTGCTGGGTCCTGGGGTAGGTTGATCCCGAATTTCCTGAGAAACCGCCACACTGCTTTCCAAAGTGGTTGCACAAGTTTGCATTCCCACCAGCAATGGATGAGTGTGCCCCTTACCCCACAACCTCTCCAGCAAAGGTTATTATTGGTGTTTTGGATTTTAGCCAATCTGACAGGTGTAAGATGATATCTCAAAGTTGTTTTGATTTGCATTTCCCTGATAGCTAGGGAGGTTGAGCATGACCTTAAGTGTCTTTTGGCCATTCGAACTTCTTCTGTTGAGAATTCTCTGTTCAGTTCAGCGCCCCATTTTTTAATTGGGTTAATTGGCATTTTACCGTCTAGTCTCTTGAGTTCCTTATATATTTTAGAGATCAGACCTTTGTCAGTTGCAGGGTTGGTGAAGATCTTTTCCCAGTCAGTAGGCTGCCTTTGTGTCTTAGTGACAATGTCCTTTGCTTTACAGAAGCTGCTCAACTTCAGGAGGTCCCATTTATTCAATGTTGCCCTTAAAGTCTGTGCAGCTGGGGTTATGCATAGGAAACGGTTCCCTGTGCCCATTTGTTGTAGAGTACTTCCCACTTTCTCCTCTATCAAGCTCAATGTGTTCAAATTAATATTGAGGTCTTTAATCCATTTGGACTTGAGTTTTGTGCATGGTGATAGATATGGATCTACTTTCATTCTTCTACAGGTTGACATCCAGTTATGCCAGCACCATTTGTTGAAGATGCCCTCTTTCTTCCATTGTGTACTTTTGGCTCCTTTATCAAAAATCAGGTGTTCATAGGTTTGTGGTTTAAGATCCGGGTCTTCTATACGATTCCATTGGTCAACTTCTCTGTTCTTATGCCAATACCAAGCCGTTTTCAATACTGTAGCTCTGTAATAGAGTTTGAAGTCAGGGATGGTAATGCCTCCAGAAGTACCTTTATTGTATAAGATTTTTTTGGCTATCCTGGGTTTCTTGTTTTTCCATATAAAGTTGATTATTGTCCTCTCAATCTCTGTGAAGAATTTTAATGGGACCTTGATTGGGATTGCATTGAATCTATAGATTGCTTTTGGTAGAATTGCCATTTTTACTATGTTGATCCTCCCAATCCACGAGCAGGGGAGATCCTTCCATTTTCTGGTATCCTCTTCAATTTCTTTCTTCAAAGACTTAAAGTTCTTGTCAAATAAATCCTTCACTTCCTTGGTTAGCGATACTCCCAGATATCTTATGCTATTTGTGGCTATTGTGAAAGGTGATACTTCTCTGATTTCCCTCTCTGCTTCCTTATCCTTTGTGTATAGGAGGGCGACTGATTTTTTGGAGTTGATCTTGTATCCTGCCACGTTACTGAAGGAGTTTATCAGCTGTAGGAGTTCTTTGGTGGAGTTTTTGGGGTCGCTTATGTATACTATCATATCATCTGCAAATAATGAAAGTTTAACTTCTTCCTTTCCAAATTGAATCCCCTTGATTCCCTTATGTTGTCTTATTGCTATTGCTAGAACTTCAAGCACTATATTGAAGAGATAAGGAGAGAGTGGACAGCCTTGTCGTGTTCCTGAATTTAGTGGGATAGCCTTGAGTTTCTCTCCGTTTAATTTGATGTTAGCTGTCGGCTTGCTGTAAATAGCTTTTATTATATTTAGGAATGACCCTTGTATCCCTAATCTCTCCAAGACCTTTATCATAAAAGGGTGCTGAATTTTGTCAAATGCTTTTTCAGCATCTAATGAGATGACCATATGGTTTTTTTCCTTCAGTTTGTTTATATGATGGATTACATTAATAGATTTTCGTATGTTGAACCAGCCCTGCATCTCTGGGATGAAGCCTACTTGATCGTAATGGATAATTTTTCTAATGTGTTCTTGGATTCGGTTTGCCAGTATTTTATTGAGAATTTTTGCATCAATGTTCATGAGTGAGATTGGCCTGTAATTCTCTTTCTTGGTTGAGTCTTTGTGTGGTTTAGGTATCAGGGTAACTGTAGCTTCATAGAAGGAATTTGGCAGTGACTCTTGTGTTTCTATATTATGAAATACCTTAAGGAGTATAGGTATTAGGTCTTCTTGGAAGTTCTGGTAGAATTCCGCATTGAAACCATCTGGTCCTGGGCTCTTTTTGGTAGGGAGGTTTCTGATAACAGTTTCTAATTCTTCGCGACTAACAGGACGATTTAGAGCATTTACCTGGTCCTGGTTTAACTTTGGTATATGGTATTTATCTAAAAAACTGTCCATTTCTTTTACATTTTCCAATTTTGTGGCATACAGGCTTTTGTAGTAAGATCTAATGATTTTCTGAATTTCCTCTGTGTCTGTGGTTATGTCCCCCTTTTCATTTCTGATCTTGTTAATTTGCGTGTTCTCCCTCTGCCGTTTGATTAGTTTGGCTAAGGGTTTGTCAATCTTGTTGATTTTCTCCAAGAACCAGCTTCTTGTTTCATTGATTCTTTGGATTGTTTTCTGTGTTTCTATTTTGTTGATTTCTGCCCTCAGTTTGATTATTTCCAGTCTTCTACTTCTCCTAGGTGAGTCTGCTTCTTTTTTTTCTAGAGCTTTCAGGTGTGCTGTTAAGTCACCAATGAGTGCTTTCTCCGTTTTCTTTAAGTGGGCACTTAGTGCTATGAACTTTCCTCTTAGCACTGCTTTCATTGTGTCCCATAGGTTTGAGTATGTTGTGTCTTTGTTTTCATTAAATTCAAGAAAGACTTTAATTTCTTTCTTTATTTCTTCCTTGACCCAGGTGTGGGTCAGTAGTTGACTGTTCAGTTTCCATGAGTTTGTGGGCCTTCTGGGGGTAGCATTGTTGTTGAATTCTAATTTAATCCATGGTGATCCGATAAGACACAGGTGGTTACTAATATTTTTTTGTAACTGTGGAAGTTTGCTTTGTTACCAAGTATATGGTCAATTTTCGAAAAGGTTCCATGAGCCGCAGAGAAGAAGGTATATTCTTTCCTATTTGGGTGGAATGTTCTATAGATGTCTGTTAAGTCCATTTGGTTCATTACCTCCATTAAGTCTTTCAATTCTCTGTTAGGTTTCTGTCTGATTGACCTGTCCATTGGTGAGAGAGGAGTGTTGAAGTCTCCAACTATTAGTGTGTGTGGTTTGATGGCTGCCTTGAGTTCTAGAAGTGTTTCTTTTACATAAGTGGGAGCTTTTATATTAGGGGCATAGATATTCATGATTGAGACTTCATTCTGAAGGATTTTTCCTGTTATGAGTATAAAGTGTCCCTTTCCATCTCTTCTGATTGATTTTAGTTTGAAGTCAACTTTGTTGGAAATTAGTATGGCCACACCCGCTTGTTTCTTAGGGCCATTTGCTTGATAAACCTTTTCCCAACCCTTTACTCTGAGTAGGTGCCTGTCTTTGTGGTTGAGGTGTGTTTCTTGTAAACAGCAAAATGTTGGATTCTGTTTTCGTATCCAGTCTCTTAGCCTGTGCCTTTTTATAGGTGAATTGAGTCCATTGATATTAAGTGATATTAATGACCAGTGGTTGTTAACTTCAGTCATTTTTAGTAGTAGAGTTTGTGTGTTTCCCTTCTTCTAGTTGTGCTGGTGAAGGGTCGCTAGATGCCTGAGTTATTGTCGGCGTTGTTGGACTCCTTGGTTTGTGATTTTCCTTCTATTACTTTCTGCAAGGCTGGATTTGTGGCTGCGTATTGTTTAAATCTGTTTTTTGTCCTGGAATATCTTGTTTTCTCCATCAATGGTGAATGCAAGCTTTGCTGGGTATAATAGTCTAGGCTTGCATCCATGTTCCCTAAGTGTCTGTAGCACATCTATCCAAGCTCTTCTGGCTTTCATGGTTTCCATTGAGAAATCAGGTGTAATTCTGATAGGTTTCCCTTTATATGTTACTTGACCTTTTTCCTTTGCAGCTCTTAATATCTGTTCTTTATTCTGTATGTTTTGTGTTTTGATTATTATATGGCGTGGGGATGCTTTCTTTTGATCCAGTCTATTTGGTGTTCTGTAGGCTTCTTGTACCTTCATAGGAACATCCTTCTTTAGGTTGGGGAAGTTTTCTTCTATAATTTTGTTGAATATGTTTTCTGGGCCTTTGAGTTGTAATTCTTCTCCTTCTTCTACCCCAATTATTCTTAGGTTTGGTCTTTTCATGGTGTCCCAGATTTCCTGAATGTTTTGTGTTAAGAATTTGTTAGATTTGTTTAGTTCTTTAATCTGTGAGTTTATTTCCTCTATAGTATCTTCAGAGTCCGAGATTCTTTCTTCCATCTCTTGTATTCGGTTGGAAATACTTGTCTCTGAAGTTTCTGTTCGTTTACTCAGAGTTTCCATTTCCAGTCGTCCCTCAGATTGTGTTTTCTTCAATACCTCCATTTCATTTATCAGGTCTTGTACTGTTTCCCTTACCTGTTTGATTGCTTTTTCTTGTTTTTCTTGTTTTCTTGGGTATCTTTGAGAGATTATTTATTTCGTCTACCTTTTTGTTTGTCATCTCCATTTCTTTATGGCAGTTTTTTACCTCCTGTTTAAGGTCCTCTATTATTTTCATAAAGTACTGTTTAATGTCGGTTTCTTCTATATCTTCTGGGGTAGGGTGTTCAATTCTTGTTGTTTCGGGATGTCTGGCTTGTGGTGATGTCATGTTGACTTTCATGTTGTTGGAGGAGCTCCTGCATTGGCGCCTGCCCATCTCTTCCTTCAAAAGGAGCGCTGAGGTGTTTGGTGTCCCCAAAGAATGATGGATCCTCCTGCAGACTGTCAGGTCCCCTTGCAGGCCAAGCAGCTCTCAGACAAAGGCCTACCTTGCTCCGGGCAGTCAAATGAAGGAGGGGACCTCCCACCGGCCTGGGTGCACTCAATTCCAGGTCCCCAGAGCCCAAACAGGCTGAGCTGTGGGATTTTGTGGCCCCAAAGAAGGGAGGATGAGGCAGGGGGAGGGGGGGAGGATTCTGGGTGCAAGCTGGGAAGGGACAGGAAGAGAGAGGCAGTATCCGGGGAGAATAACCCCTGCAGGAAGAGCAGGAAGTGTGCTGGTGGCAGGGGGAGTTGTGGAGAGTCGGTGGTCCCTCTCCGGGCAGCTGCCGTGGTTCGGGCACTCACTCCTCACTCACCCCAAAGAATGATGGATCCTCCTGCAGACTGTGAGGTCCCCTTGCAGGCCAAGCAGCTCTCAGACAAAGGCCTACCTTGCCCCAGGCAGTCAAATGAAGGAGGGGACCTCCCACCGGCCTGGGTGCACTCAATTCCGGGTCCCCAGAGCCCAAACAGGCTGAGCTGTGGGATTTTGTGGCCCCAAAGACGGGAGGATGAGGAAGGGGGAGGGGGGGAGGGTTCTGGGTGCAAGCTGGGAAGGGACAGGGAGAGAGAGGCGGTATCCGGGGAGAATAACCCCTGCAGGAAGAGCAGGAAGTGTGCTGGTGGCAGGGGGAGTTGTGGAGAGTCGGTGGTCCCTCTCCGGGCAGCTGCCACGGTTCGGGCACTCACTCCTCACTCACCCCAAAGAACGATGGATCCTCCTGCAGACTGTCAGGTCCCCTTGCAGGCCAAGCAGCTCTCAGACAAAGGCCTACCTTGCTCCGGGCAGTCAAATGAAGGAGGGGACCTCCCACCGGCCTGGGTGCACTCAATTCCAGGTCCCCAGAGCCCAAACAGGCTGAGCTGTGGGATTTTGTGGCCCCAAAGACGGGAGGATGAGGAAGGGGGAGGGGAGGAGGATTCTGGGTGCAAGCTGGGAAGGGATAGGGAGAGAGAGGCGGTATCCGGGGAGACTAACCCCTGCAGGAAGAGCAGGAAGTGTGCTGGTGGCAGGGGGAGTTGTGGAGAGTCGGTGGTCCCTCTCCGGGCAGCTGCCGCGGTTCGGGCACTCACTCCTCACTCACCCCAAAGAACGATGGATCCTCCTGCAGACTGTCAGGTCCCCTTGCAGGCCAAGCAGCTCTCAGACAAAGGCCTACCTTGCTCCGGGCAGTCAAATGAAGGAGTGGACCTCCCACCGGCCTGGGTGCACTCAATTCCAGGTCCCCAGAGCCCAAACAGGCTGAGCTGTGGGATTTTGTGGCCCCAAAGACGGGAGGATGAGGAAGGGGGAGGGGGGGAGGATTCTGGGTGCAAGCTGGGAAGGGACAGGGAGAGAGAGGCGGTATCCGGGGAGAATAACCCCTGCAGGAAGAGCAGGAAGTGTGCTGGTGGCAGGGGGAGTTGTCTCCAATCTTGTTTAGTTACTGACTTTGTAATTTGGAACGAGCAGGTGTGTGAAATGGGAGCATACACCACAAGAGGTGTCACAAGGCAGGTGACAGTGGGAGAGAAGGGCCAGGATGCTGGTGATGATGGAGCTATGTGGCCCTGCCTGACCTCTCCGCTCACATGTGGTGTAGGAGGATCTTCTTTCTATGTGTTGTTTTTATTGGCTGAATAAAGAAAACTGCCTTGGCCTTTTGATAGGGCGGCCCTTAGGTAGGCGGAGTAGACAGAACAGAATGCTGGGAAGAAGGCAATGTGGCAGACGCCGTGCTTCTCCTGCCCAAGACGGACATTGGTTAGACCCATGCCGGTAAGCCATGACCTCGTGGTAACACACAGATTAATAGAAATGGGTTAATCAAGATGTGAGAGTTAACCAACAAGAGGCTAGAACTAATGGGCCAGGCAGCAATTTAATTCATACAATTTCCGTGTGGTTATTTCGGGGTTAAGCTAGCCGGGCTGTGGGACACGGCCGGCCCTTCTGTACCACACACATGCACTTCTGCTACACGTGTGACTTTGACTCTACAGTGTCTGATCGTTCCCATTGGGTGTCACAGACCTCATCCCTGGGGAGTCCCGAGGAATGTTTTTTCCTCCAAGGATATCTGTTCTGTGGACTGGACGTGGGGGTGGGTGGCTGTCCAGCCTAGCATAGAAAGCATTTGGTAGTGAAGGGATCGATTGAACACTGGGACTCGCCCTTTAGTAAATGGATACTGAACACATTCTCCGGGGTCCTGTCTCTTTGTATCACTCTCCTAACATCTAGAATCCCTCCCCTCCATTTTCTCCATCTGTACTGGAACTGTGACACCTGCGGCAAAGCTGGTGGGGGCGGTGGGGAGCAGTAAGAAGCCCACATCCCACCCCCAGCCTACCCACCTGTTTGACTCAACTTCATGGGAACTCCTTAAGGGCGCAGCACATACCTTTCCATTCTTTTCTCTTTTGGCCAGAGGGGTGAGGCTGTGAGGCTGGGAAGGCAAGGAGGAAGCTCACTGCAGAGGTTTGGGAAGGGCAGGCTGAGGCTTCCTAGCTTCCTTCAGCAGGCACCATAGTGGGTTTTGAACAAGGGCCTGATTTCAACCGGCCTGTAATTTAGGAGAACAATGGGCAGTGAATCTGGAGTATCGGTTGGGTGTTCTGGTACAGACCCACAGTCCAAAACCTGGAAAGAAGACTCCGTCTGTTAACTTAGAGTGAAAAAGCCAATAAAGTAATATATATGAGACACATTTCATAAGTGCTTCTCATTTGCATGTGTTTATGGGGTTTCCATGGGAGCCTACTTCTCAGGACACCTGACGTGTGGAGAGGCAGCCTGGAGGAAGCCTGGGAAGCTTCACGGCACCAGAGTGAAGGTTAGAGACCTGTCACAGTGTGAAAGGAGGTGTGGTCCTGGCTGGTAGTCCAGGTCTCTTCTTGGAAAGAGTTTAACTTTTAATTTCTTTACTTTCTTTTTTTTTTTTTTTTTTAAAAAAATGATTATTTTATTTTGTGTGCATTGGCACTTTGCCTGCATGTATGTCCATGTAAGGGTATTGGATCCCCTGGAACTGGAGTTACAGACAGTTGTGAGCTGCCATGTGGGTGCTGGGAATTGAATTTGGGTCCTCTGGAATTCCTGCCCAGGCTCTTAACTACTGAGCCGCCTCCAGCCCCCGTGCTCAGCTTTGATGTGGGCTCTGGGTGGGGGTGGGGATCTGAACTCAGGTCCCCATGCTGTCACAGTTGAGCTCCTTACTCCCTGGGCCTGCTCCTGGGTCCTTCCCTCCACACAGTCAACTGCTTTTCATCCTCACGATGCCTTGGATCTACGTCCTTGTCGCTGCCTATAAATCTGCCTTGTTCTTTGCTGACAGACATTTTAGTTGTTCCCATTTTGTTTTATTACACATGCAGTACAAGGAACAGATTTTGAGCATTGTAAGAACACTTCAAGGAATACATCCGCGGAAAGAAAAATCCCTCAGGGTGGAACTGCTGTATTCAAGAGGAGGAACGTTCTACAGGTTTGATAGGCATTTAAACTTCCTTCCTCAAAAATACCAGTACTCTTTTTTCTTTTTTTGGTTTTTCGAGACAGGGTTTCTCTGCAGCTTTTTTAGAGCCTGTCCTGGACCTAGCTCTTGTAGACCAGGCTGGCCTCGAACTCACAGAGATCCGCCTGCCTCTGCCTCCCGAGTGCTGGGATTAAAGGCGTGCACCACCACCGCCCGGCCAGTACTCTTTTTTCAAATGAGGGGTAAGAGCTATGGAGCCAAGAAGGTGGGGTGGGGTGGAGGAGGAGACAACTCACGTGTGAGGGCACAAGGCAGAAAGATGGCGCTGAGAAGGAACCAGGTCCTAAGGGAAGGGCGTGTCTCTGGTTGATATTCTATTGCCACTCTGCTGAAATTAATTAATTTGTGAATAAATGCCTCTAGAGGTTTTTTTTTCTTTCCATTTTTCCTGATACCCCCAGATTACGTAGCTCATCCTGTCAGAGGCTAAAATTGACAGAAGTAGGTTAGAGGGCTGAGGTAATGAGCATTGGTATACTTGGCCTGAGTCACAGTGAATGGACCTGAGCCCCTCCTAGGAGGGCTGGCTTCCTTAAGAGAGGGCTGTTCTCACAGGGCACTCGAGGACCCGAGGATCAGGGCACAGCTTGCTGGTAAGCTTATTTACTGACTCCCCTAGAGCGGCCCGTCTGGGAATACCACTCGTTCTAGAGCGTGAGCCCCAGACCAGGAGCGGCAGTCGTGGGAAAAGGGCTATTCTGGGCCTGACTCCAGGCTGCAGAGGGCCGAGTAGTCAAATTCTCTCGGCGACCCTAAGAAGTGCTCCAGTTTGAAAGCTAACCACCCACATCGGAATCCAGAGTGGAGACAGCAGAGTTGATTTCCAGGAAAGCGTCGGTATTCTGCCTTTTCTGGGGTGAAAGTGATGTAGGAACAACACTTCTCCCTCCCCTGCCTGGATATCTCCACTTCTGTTCCAGTGGAAAAGGGTGGTGTGGGTGTGCCAGGGTCTCCCAGGTGTGCCGAGGTCTCCCAGGTATGCCAGGGTCTCCTAGCTGTGCCGGGGTCTCCCAGGTGTGCCAGGGTCTCCCAGGTGTGCCAGGCTCTCCCAAGTATGCCAGGGTCTCCCAGGTGTGCGAGGTCTCCCAAGTGTGCCAGGGTCTCCCAGGTGTGCCGGGGTCTTTCAGGTGTGCCAGGGTCTCCCAGCTGTGCCGGGGTCTCCCAGGTGTTGCCAGGCTCTCCCAAGTGTGCCAGGGTCTTCTGGGTGTGCCAGGGTCTCCCAGGTGTGCCAGGGTCTTTCAGGTGTGCCAGGGTCTCCCAGGTGTGCCGAGGTCTCCCAGGTGTGCTGGGGTCTCTCAGGTGTGCCAGGCTCTCCCAAGTATGCCAGGGTCTCTCAGGTGTGCGAGGTCTCCCAAGTGTGCCAGGGTCTCCCAGATGTGCCAGGGTCTCCCAGGTGTGCCAGGGTCTCTCAGGTGTGCTGAGGTTTCCCAGGTTTACTGAGGTCTCCCAGGAGGTCAGCTTGTTCTTTCTCTTCTCCATCATGAATGTAATCTATTGGGCTAATAAAACGCCATGCCTCATTCTGTAGGTCCCCTGGTGGATCCAAGATAGAGTCTCTAATAAGCACTCCCCACATATGGGGATAAAGGGGAACTATGCAAAGAAGAATAGCTTAATGGAGTTAGTAATAGCGTGAGTCCTGCTTTGGAGGAGATAAAAGCCACTGTGTTCGCTAATAGCTTTACCATCGTATTTTAGAGTCCAGGAAGTTACACATATCAAAGGTAAATATCTTTGTCAGGAAAGGGGCCTCTTGGGATGCAGAGAATATGAGAATATTAGAACTGAAAAGGGCAGCTTGCAATGGTAATAAAGTCCTGTCTCATCTAGGAATAATATTGAAAAATGCTAACACAAATGATTGAAACTCTCAAAGGAGTTAGCCCCTTGTGACGTGGCCTAGTAGAATGGGCCTCGGAGTTACTGTGCAGAAAGGAATTATAGAGGCATGCTGGGCATGGTGGATGAACCAGGGCTGCATCTTTCCACCTGCTAGAGAGGGCGGATGCCATTGGAACTGGCAGCTGGAGCTCAGGGGCCACCTGTCCAGAGAAACTGACTGTAGCGTCCACCAGCTCTCCACGCTGCGCGCTACACCTGTAGCATACTGCCTGCACTACGGGACGGTTTGTGAGCCAGGCAAGGGGCTGGAGATTGAAACACACACACACACACACACACACACACACTGACAGAGACAAGAGACACTGGTCATTCTTGAATTCCCCAAGATGCCAACTTTTTTTGTGTTCCAGGGCAGCTTATATTCTGCCTTCCCTGACCAATGGCCACGTCCTAGCTCTTGGCATCCTTCAACTGCAAGCCACCGGAAACCACTCCCCTGTCATCAGGGTCTTGTGCTCAGAGCAGCTGCGAGCACAGGAAAACAAGCTGTTTGCTCAGAGCAGCTACAAGCATAACAAGTTGTTTACTCCGGCACAGGACATTCAGGGGGGCCACAGTTCCCAACAACTGACCATCTATTCTGAGTGTGCAGAGACCTCTCATTGCCCTCTGAGAAGGGGACACAGGCTGAGGGTAAATGTGGGAGGTAGCCAACCTCCCCTACCACAAGAGTGGGGACAACCCCAGACTCCTTCAGAGGCCGGAGGCTATATACCACTTCTGCCTGTATATTTCCAGGCTGTGTGGAGAGGCAGGGGTGGGCCAGGCTGTGTGGAGAGGCGGGGTGGGACCCCCCCCCCCACAGCCTTTCTCTTAATTCTATTAGTACACGTGAGCAGCCCTGCTGGGCCTCCTCCTGGAGGTGGAAGGTTAGACAGACAGAATGCACAGCTAGAGAGAACAGACTTCCTTTCCTTTCCGAAGTCCCCAGTAGAGCTGCCTTCAGGGCTCATGAAGACAGTTCCTTTGCCAGGCTCCCTCTGTTCTTGGCACCATCTTCTCCCCAAAAGGAACCTCTGAGTCGCCCTGAGGCCCGCTGGCCACAGCCATATCTGTGCCCAGTGGAGATATGTTGGTGCATGGGTGACCGGCTGATTCCCAGAGATTTCTCTAAGCAGCAGGTGAGAAAAAACAAAACCAGATGGGGTCAAGGTGTTGTAGCAGATGACAAAGGCTGGCAGAGCAGAACCGTCTTTCCTAGTCTCTGATGTCAGGCAGGGAGCAGAACGGTACTTTTGTTCGGGTGTCTGGTGCCTGAATCTTCTGGCACTCCCGGCCTGTGAGGCTTGCCCAGGGCCCCTTCGTGTTCACCTTCCACATCTGCAATGAGAGGGGACAGGATACTGTGGGAAGGGTTTGTAAATAGAGGCGTGAGATAGTTTCTAATGTTTGTGGGCATCGGACTTTGTAAGATTGAAAAGGCAGCCTTAATGAAGGGCTGTTCTTGAGATTCTCCGCTTCACACCCTCACCTTTCGGCGAGTGACCTTTTCTTCCAAGAACAGGCTTCAGCTAGCAGCTTTTCCTCCTTCTGGGCTCATTCTTTTTGACAGGATTAACAGGTCCCTAGCCTCTGCCTCTGAAGCCGCGGTTGACGAGCAGAAAACAACTTGTAAGATGAATTCCTAGCTGCAGTTCCGCAGTGATCTCAGTAGCAAGGAAGAGGTACATGACGGGAAAACATGCGCAGAGCGATACAGGTAGAAGCTGCTGAAACAAGAGTGTTTTGCGCGGCAGTAGCGCACCTCGCTGGATCTGGGCAGACGCCCTTCTCTTCTCCTAGCTAGTGCCCATAAATCCTGAAGTCCAAGCAGGCTGCTGCACGGCTGCATTCCCACTTACTGCCAGAAGGCACTGCAGTGTGGATATGGCTGTGTAATAGAGTCTTTGCTCCTCTGCCTCTGACATTTGTATTCTCGTCTGTAAAATAAGCTGGGTCAAGAACATATGGACACGCTTGTTTCAACTGCATTGCTTAACAATGCCACAGGCCTGTTTTCATTTCTCGAAGCGTTTTTTTTTTTTTTTTTTTTTTTTTTTTTTTTTTTTTTTTTTTTTTTAAGAGAATTCTGTAAATAGGTTAGTGTTGGTGGTGGAAAAGCAAAGCAAAACACAGTGACCCCCCCCAGGGATGAGCAGGGCTTTGATACTGTGCAAATCAGGGTTGATCCCTGTGTGCAACAGTCCTTATTGTTATAGTTACTTAGTATATCTAGAGTCATTAGGAAGAGGCAAACCTGGCTGAGAGAATGGCAGAGTCCCAGACGGAACGGACTCTCAAGGCCACCGTTCGTTTGATGCTCTGCTATCCCTGTCTCTGCACTGGGGACCAGACAGGCTGAGGTCCAATACTGGGTCCTAGATGTAAAGGAACCAGGGACTTCTCAGCCTTTTTTGGTCTTATTGGGTGGGAGAGGGAGTGGGGAGAGTTGGGAGAGGGTAGGGGTGGGTGAGGGAGTGGGGGGAAGGGGTGGAGTCCGCTCACACGTTGATGCCTATGAGACAGGCATTGGTTTCTGGTGCAGCGTCTTTTCAAATCTTTTCCCTGTTACTTTCTTGAGCTGATAAATCATTGTGTTTTTTATTCTTTTTCTGAGAAGCTTTTTTCTTTTTTTTTCAACTGTATTGGGGGATTTCTGGAAAGACGATGAATAGCTTAAGATGAGATCCAGTTCATTGCCTAACCAGACAGCTGATATTAAGCATATTTATTTCTCAGATTAAAATGTTCGCTGTGAGCAGTGCATTATGTAGGTTTATGCGGAAATGTCTGGTGTGCGTACACCCCTGGATGTCTTGATCTTTCATTTTTGTTGAGTAATTGGAAATAAAAGAATCTTATTTGGTACGTTTTGATTTTTCAAAGAAAGATAACATTCCAAAGGCATAACCTCAGAGAACTAAGGTGCGGTCTCTCAACTGGAGCCCGTTCTCTGAATCTGCACTTTTAATAGAAACATTTAACTCAGAATTCATTGATCTAGAATTTCAGCCTGCTTGCTTTAAACTGCACAATTGGTTTTTCCTACCACATCTGTTGAAGTGTATTGAACATTCACTACAATCTGTCATTAGGGAGACATAGAAAGAGCCAGTCTCGAAGCATTTGCTAAGTGAGTTGGCCCCCGTGGAGATTCTAAGCTTAGCTGCTGTACTCCAAGGAAGGGCAGGGCTGCTTAACCTGAGCCTGCAGAGAATCCGGTGTGGACCTCGCCCTTTGATTTCTGGTTTGTACCCCGGCCAAGCAGCTGCCAGGTGCTTTCGTCCTAGAATTTCCCAAAGCCTTGCACCCTAGCGCCTCCCAATGCCTGCTCCCAGAGCCCATGTTTCGTATTCTTTGTTCCATCCTGTGCGTAGACCGAGTGCGAATCATTTTCACGACCAGTGAGTGCCATCTTCCAAATCATCTGTATTTCGCAACTGGCCATGTGTCATGCTTAAACTAGCTTTTAAGGTTTCCAAAGCAAATAATAACACATAAAAGAAAGTCCAAGAAAAAAAAAATAAGAAAGACAGATGGATTTAGAAATGGAACAATGTGAAAACCCATACAGCTACTGTCAGCAGCGCGACTCTCAGCCCAGAACATCCTATCTGAAGCCTGTCCCAGAGCATCCCATCCGAAGCCAGTCTCAGCATCCTATCCGAAGCCTGGCCCAGGGCATCCTATCTGAACCCGGAAGACCACCCACTCCCATCTTAGAGCGTATTCATTGACGCACTTGCACCAACAGCTAAGGGGTGGGCAGGGTACCTGAACATGTTGAATTTCCTTCCTGGGATATGAACCAGCAACATATAGGCAGCCAGCGGCTGTATCTGCATGAGGCCGAAGCAATCTCTTGGCCCCTCTACTGGGAGCAGACTTCCTGACTCTGTCCTTCGTGAGCTTGGCTTTCCTGTGTTCTTCTCTGCTCAGTGAGATGACCTTTCTCCATAGATAATAAATAGATTCGTGGAATCTATTTCTATCTGCCAATCAAACTCAGTTCCTGTTCTGACTGATATACTCTTGACAGGGTTTGGGGGAGACATAAGCCAGTCGGATGTCTCTCAGCGGTAGACAATAAACACATTTTAATTAATAATTATCATTGGTAAGGCACACTAAGAAAAATTATAAACAGCAAATGAAGCCCACAGTATCATGGGTGTTGTTGCTTAGAATGACTGAAAAATCCATGTATTTAAGTTTTAAAATGTTATTTTGAAGGAAATCATGAGGCGATAGTATGGGTATCTTTGGCTTAGGGGGGAAATACAGATTTGACAGATGAAATTCATGGGACGCCACCCCAGTTCCATCAAAAGGAAAACTCCAGATGTGGGTTTAGGGAGGTTCTCTGTACCAGGGTCAGGGCAGATGTCTTAGAGTGAAGGAAGGATCAGAGGCAGTGAAAACTGCGGGGACCTTTTGCCATGGCTTGAGGGGAGGCCAGGGTTCAGAGTTGAGCTGGGCTGAACTTCTCTGAGACCCCCAGATCACTCTTCACATACCCCTTTGTTTGACACTGAGAATTCAGTCCAGACATCATGTATGGTGAATCTCAGCTGTCAACTTCACTGTGTCTGGAATCAGCTAGGAGACGTGCGTGTGGACACACACCTGGAGGGATTGTCTTCAATAGGGTAACTGAAGCTGGAAGAGTCATCCTAAGTGTGGGCCGCACCTCCTGCGGCAGCTAGACAAAGGACAGTCCCAGGGAAAATCTGCCTCCTTGCCTTCCCATCTCACTGGGCAGTTCAATTATCCTGCTTGTGATGTCATTAAATCTGTTGCTGCTGCCATCACTGATTCCCTCTACTGGTAACAACCTGCATTTCTGGGCTTCCAACCTGGACTGAGGACCAGTGGCTCTCCAGAAATCCATTGTTGCCTCCAGCACCACATTGGACCACTGAGGTGCCCAGCCTTGTGGACTCAGCAAGTCCAAGGTTCTCAGCCTCTTCATTATATAGATGGCCATCCTGACTATGTAGAATGTATCCAGACAAGCCAATCTAACAAAAGCTATTTTAATAGATTTAAGGGAATGTATGTTCATTCTCTTGCTTCTTTTCCTCTAGAGAATCCTGATTAATATGCTAGATAAATGCTCAGCCATGCAACTTCTACTTTACCCCTTCTGTCTCCCTTCTTGACCTGAAGAGACAGCACAAGCAGGACAGAGATAGGTGCTCTGGGAACCTTATCCTTCTCTCTTCCTTCCTTTGTCATCACCTCCTTCTCTTCCCTTGTCATTATTTGTTCCCCAACTACTCCCAGCCCCAGCTCAGGCCTTTGTGGCTTTGCTGGCTGCAAGACTGGTACTTATGACAAGGGCAGGGCTTCGAGGTCACCTTTCTTGCAGCGAAGGGATGGATGTGGAATGGACACTCTGTGGGGGTTTGAATGAGATGTCCCCATAAGCTCAGGTGCTTGACCACTTAGTCTCCAGTTGGGGGTGCTGCATTTGGCAGGGGGTGGGGAACATTGTGGAACCTTTAGGGGTGGAGCCTTGGCGGAGGAATTAGTCACTGGGGATGGGCTTTGAGAATTCTTAACCTGGCCCAATTTCTAGCTCATTCTCTCTACCTCGTGTTTGTGGTTGAAGATGTGATCTCTTAGCTTCCGTGATGGTGGCTGGCAGCTGTTCCTCCCTATCACGATGGATTCTCCCTCTGAAACTTGAAGACCAAATAAACTCTTTCTCCTATGAATTTCCTTAGTCATGATGTGATATTTGGGACAGAAGTAAAAGTTTTGGAGAGATATTCTTATACTATATACATACATATATATATGTATATATATATATATATATATATACATAAAGGTATATGGAATTGTTATATTTTTTAGAGTTCACACACAGTTATTTTTTTTTTTCCTAGGCAGTGTTTCTCTGTGTAACTGCTCTGGCTGTCCTGGAAACTGCTCTGTAGACCAGGCTGGCCTTGAACTCAGAAATCTACCTGCCTCTGTTTCCCAAGCGTTGGGATTAAGGGCACGCACCGTCACTGCCCAGCTACCTTTTTCCTTTAAGAGAAAAACTTGTGAGATTTTATTTTGATCTTATCTATCAAACTAAGTAAAGGTTTGAAAAGATGCATGAGTTCCCAGCCTGGAGAAGGCTGTGAAGCTTCCTCTTCTCTCTGCTCCTGTCCACTGCCCTGAGAAAACAGCCCGGAAAACCACCATGCTGTGCAGGTGAGCTTCTGCCATGAAAGAATCCCCCAAGAGAGCTGGAGCCTCAGTGAAAGAATACATTTCAAACACATGGAGGAATGGACGGTGGGAACAGGAAGCTTCCTTCAGCCACTGAAGTCCGTCCCCAGAGCAGACACTGCGGTCGTTTCTGTCAGAATTCCTCCAGCCTTCACCATCATAAACTGATGTAATGTGTTTGTGTCTCTAGTTCTTGATTTATGAGCCTTGAGTGGAAACTTTGAATTTTCCTCCACCAAGAAGGAAGACTCAGAGGACAATGGGAGTGAAGCTGAGGAAAGCACGGGGATTTGTGTGTGCATGAGAAGGTCAAGGCAGAGCCTATTAAACTGTTCTTTAGCTTAAGTGAAAAATAAAGAGAAAGTACACTTTAGCTCGTGAGTGCCCCTGCTGAGACTGACTCTGGCATCTAAGATGGTCATTCCAGGGTTCTCCCTCCCCTGCCCACGCTCCCTCTCAAGTTCATGCCTGTCACTTTCACAGTGCCATGTTTTACTAAAGACTGTGTTCTGCTTGTAGTTCAAACACAGACCTCCAGCCTGTCTTCACTTCGAATGCGAAAACCTGCCGGCGACCTTTGCCAAACGCTGGTGTGTAAGTGTCAGCCACTAGAGCCAGCTGACGACTAGAAGCATGTAGAAGAAAAGATACAATCATTTATAAAAACAATCCCAAACAATCTTTCAGGGCAGGGGTTGGCGCGGGGTTAGAACACTTGCCTGTGTGCACGAGTTAACGTCCTATTGCTGAGAAATGTGAAATAAAAGAAACAAGAAAAACCAATAAAAAAGAGAAAAAACTCCATAAAGAATTAAAACAAAACAGAACAGCACCATCTTTGCTACTGAAGGAGACTTCCCCCAAATTCTCAGCTCAGAGAATTTCCCCTGAGAAACAACCATCCTCCACTTCTGTAAGCGTGTGCTCAGTTGCATCGTATGCGCAGTTTTAGGTCGTTGAGTTTCGCTTACTTAGTTCTTTCTATGAACAGATATTACATCTTTTCTTTTTCTACTGGGAATGCATTTTACTCTAATACTTGACTCGATATTTATCAAGGCATAACATTCTTGGTAGGAAATAAGTTTCTATTAGATTATTGAGTAGGCCCCTGTCCCAACTGGTGATATTTTTTCTCTTCAGGTATGATTGCCTAGTTTTGCTGGAATTACTATTTGATAGGTGTCAAGTTTCCTAAATGTATTTTTCATGTCTCTACTTTTCTTGCTGTATTTTAGTTCCTCTCTCTCTCTCTCTCTCTCTCTCTCTCTCTCTCTCTCTCTCTCTCTCCTCTCCTCTCCTCTCCCTTTTCCCTCCCTTCCTAACTTCCTTCTTTTCTTTTCTCCTTCTTTTTGACAAGGTCTTACTGTGTACCCTGGGCTCTCCTGGAACTTGGAAGAGATCCACGTGCCTTTGCCTCCCGAGTGCAGGGATTACAGGCCTGTGCCACCACGGCAGCTTTGGTCACATGCTTTAACTGCTAAGCTCTCTCTTTCAGACTGACCCAGTAGCTGGCATGGGTTTCCTCTTTAGAGATCTGAGTTTTCTTGAATGGGAACCTGTGCTTTCAGGTAAATGGGTAGGGGTCAAAGAAAGGCTGGTGTAACAGGGACATTGATGAGAGAAGTCTGGCAGTTGTGCTGGGAGATCCTGTTTACCAGCATCAGGAGGACTTCCCGGTGGTGGAGGAGGGCTTCTGGGTGGTGGAGGAGGGCTTCAGGGTGGTGGAGGAGGGCTTCAGGGTAGTGGAGGAGGGCTTCAGGGTGGTGGAGGAGGGCTTCAGGGTGGTGGTGGAGGGCTTCCGGGTGGTGGAGGAGGGCTTCAGGGTGGTGGAGGAGGGCTTCTGGGTGGTGGAGGAGGGCTTCCGGGTGGTGGAGGAGGGCTTCCGGGTGGTGGAGGAGGTCTTTACCATCTGGCCAAGCAGTTCCTTCCCTCTTTCCTCCTCAGGTAAGTCCTTTCACGGGAATTTCCTCCTGGTTCTGGTCTGCTGTTGAGGGCTGTACCTTCTCTGGTAGGGAAGGTCAGGAAAGTCATGACACACGTAGGTACAGCCCTATAGAAACCCATCTTCAGGAGCCAGGGGCTGGGAGTTCTGCCATAGTGTTAGTTCCACAGTCGGATACCCTGTAAAAACCCCTTCCCACAAAGCATCTCAGGGGTACCTATAGACTTGGTTTTAAGGTAGATAATATGTGTTGTCTAGATGCCTAATTAGCAGGAGGAAGGTGCTGCTTTTGCACATTCTTTGGCTAATTAGATCTGCTATGAAGTCATTCACTTGATGACCATCCTAATGAAGCCAGTAAAGACCTCTTCTGAAGCAGTCTTTTCTTCCTACCTTAAGTGCTGCCCCTCGCTCACTCGAGTGCCAGCACTAACAGACTCATTATCTTCCAAATCCTGATGTCTGTGTTCACGCTCTGTTGGTTTCATTAGATACAAAATAAAATCACTACCTATTAAAATTGCATTAAAGCACTAACGTAAAACGACGAAAGCGGAGGACCGTGGAGCCTGCGCTGCCACCCGAGTCTCCTGTGTGGGAAACGCCTGCACTTAGCAGACTCCATGAACTGGGCTCCTCCTGGACCTTACAGCCTAGGCTTGATCGCTTTCCTCAGCTGAGCAGAGTTGCTGGTGAGAAGACAGGGTCTTAGCTATCTGCAGCGGTTATTTTCTGATTTCTGGAAAGCGAGGACCGAGGACGGGAAGAGAGACAGTCTTTACAAGTCTAACGCGGTGTTTTCCAAAAAGACCACTGACCAATAGATTTCTGTTGACAGCGTAAGACCACTTACAAAAAAGCAGTTCAGAGGCCGTGCTCCTAGTGTCCTGTCGAATTAGTGTTGCCAAGATTTAAAAGGCACAAAACAAACAAGTACAGCAAGCCACCTTCATTCTTATATTTTAAAAGGGGACAGGAATTTAAATGCTTAAAAGCAGCGCGAGACTCCACTTCTTCGGTGGAGAGGCAGAGCGAGAATGAGTTGGAAGAACTCACCTGACGGTTATAGAAAGAGAAAGTCCCGGGTGGAGAGCAGAATGCTGTCTCTAACCTGTAAACTAGATTAATCCGTGACCTTGGTTCAGTCACTGTGGATGTTAGTTTCCTTGTCTGTAAGTGAACTCACGGCGCCATATTGTAATATGCTCCTCTCACAAGCCAGTTTACCTGTGTGCGTGTGTGATGTGTGTGCTTTTAAAAAACTGCCCTTCAGTCAGGCATAAGTGGCAAGCACCTGTGCTCTTTGTACTTGAGAGGTGACAGCACAAGATTAGAGGTTCAAGGATATATGCTCAGCTACATATCATCGAGTTCAAAGTCAGCCCGAGATACCTGTTTAAAGAAACCAAGATGGGCAGTGGTGGTGTGTGTCTTTAATCCCAGCACTCGGGAGCCAGGCAAAGCCAGGCAGATTTCAGTGAGTTTAATGCCAGCCAGGGCTACACAGAGAAACTGAGTCTCAGGAAACCAAACCAAACCAAAAAACAAACCAACCAAGAAGCTGCCCTCAAAAAACCTGCTCCCTCATAAATGCCACTACCCAACTGTCACAGACTGTTCATATCCCAAGCATTGACACAAAAAGATCAGGCAGAAAGCCATGTGCCTATAGTGTTGGCACTGGGGAATCAGAGACAAAAGGATCCTGGGAGTCTGGTGATTTCTTCATCTAGCCTAATAGCAAGCTCCAGGTTCAATGAGAGAGCTTGACTCAAAAGGAAAAAAAAGTAGAAAGCAATAGAGACAGGCACTCAGTGTTGACCTCTGGCTTACACACCCACACCCACATACATGCACACACATAAACATGTGTGTACACACACCTACACCACACATGCATAATACCCAAAACAAATAAAAGTTTGGGGTAGGTATCTCTTCAGATTTTTCAGCACAAGCTAGACATCTGAGTTTTCATATGTGATGTCCTGATTTGAAATGTAGGCAGCTCGGCATATGGTGGCTCCAAGAGGATGGAGATTCAAGTCGGTGGGACAGCCGTGCTGCATGTGGACACTTGGGGGCCAACACGGAATATTTCTTTACACTGTGTGAATGCATGTGGCTGTGGTCTGTTTGATAAAGAAGCTGACTGGCCTATACCTAGACAGGAGAAGGTTAGGAGGGAGAACCAGACTAAGAGGATGCTGGGAAGAGGAAGGAGTCTGAGGAGATGTGAGCCAGATTCAGAAGAAGCCACACATAAAGCACACAGGTGAGGTAAACGAGCCTTGGGGGCTGCACATAGATGAATACAAATGGGTTAATTTAAGTTGTAAGAGCTAGTTAAAAACAAGTCTAAGCTATGGGGCGAATATGTATAATAGTCTCTGTGTGGTCATTTGGGCACTGGCTGGGGGACAGAATGTCTGCCTATAGGCCAAGGCTCCCATTTGTTGTGCTGTTTCCCCACAGGGTGTTATTTTCTTACTGAGTCAACAGGCTTGGCTGTGCAGTGGCTCTCTGGAGTTGGGTCAAACGTGAAGTAGCTGAGAGCTGCTGTAGCTGGGTCTGCAGCCTGTCCTGACACTAGCATCTGGGAATTGTGTCTCTGTCGCTACCACACTCAGTGAATTCCCTGCTTGTAACTGCATTTCTTTAACATTCTCTGATAGTCGCCTAGACTTTGGACATGTGGATGGACTTACTTTCTTAGTTTTGAACTTGGAGATCATTCCACTTAGCTGCTGTCAGAGAATGTTGTGATGTTTTGGTTAAGACTGTTAGACACAGCTTTTCTTTGCTGCACATGTTTCTGAAGTAGGATCTTGAGTAGAGGTATTGGTCTTTTTACTTCTAGTTTTTCTTTCCTTTCCTCTCTCCATGTGTACTCCTACTTCTCCTTCCCTCCCCCTCATTCTCTCCTTCTCTCCCTCCCCCTCCCTTTACCCTTCTTTTCCTTCTTCTTTTATTTCTTTTTAGCTTGTAAAATATGCTACATACAAGAGAACTATACAGAAAATATACCCAGTAGTTCATACTGATGAACAATCACATATAGGCAACTAATTCTCCAAAGGAGACCACTTTCCAAATTTTAAAAATTGTTTGTTTTATTTTTGAGATTATAATATAATTACATCACTTTCCTCTTTCCTTTCCTTCCTCCAAATTCTTTCATAAACTCCTCCTTACTATCTGATTTTTGTGGAAAGCACATTCTGCCTTAAGAAAAAAGTGTTTAAGCCAGGTGGTGGTGGTGCACGCCTTTAATCCCAGCACTCGGGAGGCAGAGGCAGGTGGATCTCTGTGAGTTTGAGGCCAGCCTGGTTTACAAGAGCTATTTCCTGGATAGGCTCCAAAACTACAGAGAAACCCTGTCTCAAAAAACCAAAAAACCAAAAACCAAAAAACAAAAACCCAAAACCAAAAAAAGAAAAGAAAAAAAAGTGTTTATTTATGTGCATGAGTGTTTGGCCTGAGTGTATGTATGTGAAACACATGTATGTCTGGTGCCCACAGAGGTCAGAAGAGAGTGGTAGGTCCCCTGGAACTGGAGGTATAGATGGTTGTAAACCACCATATGAGTGCTGGGACCTCCATCCTGGTCCTCTTCAAAACCAGCAAGTGCTTTCAACTGCTGAGCCACTTCTTCAGTTTCCAACAACTCTGCTTTCTAAAATATAATCTTCTACTTATGTGTGCATATCAAGCAACATAACTAGTTTCACTTATTTGTGAAGTTTAGAGAAATGAGCAAATTCTCTTACCTCGTCTCCCTGTTTGATGTTCTCTCAGCTCTTCTTGGCCTTTATGTGAGATAGCAAGTGGTGTGCTCATCTGAACAAGTGCTTTTGATGTCAGCAAAAGTGAAAACTACTGTTGAAGGATATAAAAGTCCATAAAAACAAGCCCGACTCTTTTGAGGACTTTGTCATGCCACAGAAAATGAGCCTCCAGGAAGGTGGCCATCTTTCACACCGTGAGCTGATTATAACAAGATCAAGGGAAGGAAATGACCCCTTATGCACTGTATGTAGTTTGTTCTTTTAACAGCTTCTCAAAATATGTTGGATCTATGTGAGTCATATTGAATTCTGGTGATGAAATAGGTAGAAGGGCCAAGTCTACTAGGGAACAGACTCTTGATGTGGGAGAGTCTTCTATTTGTGTTGATTTCATTCGTTAATAAAGAAACTTCCTTGGCCCATTTAAAACGCCCGCCCTTAGGTGGGTGGAGTAGACAGAACAGGAAGAAGGAAGTGAGGTAGATGGCTCAGACAATTGCCCCGCCTCTGCTCTCTGGGACAGTCGCCATGCCTCTCCTCTCCAAGACTGACGCAGGTTAAGATCTCCTGGTAAGCCACTCTTCGTGGTGCTACACAGATTACTAAATATGGGTAAATCAAAATGTGAGAGTTAGCCATTAAGAGGCTAGAGCTAATGGGCCAAGCAGTGTTTAAATAAATACAATTTGTGTGTTGTTATTTTGGGTGTAAAGCTAGCTGAGTGGGATCCGGGCGGGATGAAAGGCAGGCCTGCTTGACTCATCACTACGTGAAGGTGTAGTGCTGTGATGGGTGTAAGAAGAAGCTGAACGAGCTGGGCAGTGGTGGTGCACGCCTTTAATCCTCGGGAGGCAGAGGCAGGCGGATCTCTGTGAGTTCGAAGCCAGCCTGGTCTACAAGAGCTAGTTCCAGGACAGGCTCTAAAAAAAACGCTGCAGAGAAACCCTGTCTCGAAAAACCAAAAAAAGAAAAAAAAGAAAAGAAAAAAAAAAAGAAGAAGCTGAACGTTCAATAACTAGACAGGAGGTAAAAGTGGAATGTTCAGGGAGAAAAAGGAATAGGATAGGCACACAGAAGTTGCCAGGAGAGGAGAGAAAACAGAAAGTGCAAGATGAAAGATAGGTAACAGCATGTGATAGAATGTACTTTAATTTGAATGAGTTCATTTAAGTTATAAGAGTTAGTTAGGAACAAGCCTAAGATATAGGCCAAGGTTTCATAATTAATAAAAAGTGTCTGTGTTATTATTTGGGAGCTGGCTGCGGGGGCAGAACAACACTTATCAGGGGCCTTGTACCCGCTCAGGGCTCAGAATTGGATGTCTATGCCAGGCAAGGATCTGAGGGTAAAAAAATTTACTCGAGTACATTACCTCTGCATCTTCTTTTTTCATGCAAGAAAAAAATGAAGTGAAGAGGGCACAGAGGAGAGGAAGAATAAGGGGAAGAGTAAGGGGAAGAAGTAGAAGTAGCAAGGAGAAGAAGAAGAGTAAGGGCTGATCTCCACGAGGTTTCTAGTTTTTACAGATGTAGTTGGAAAATTCCATAGGTAAGGACAATGATAATATGCATATCAAAATCACAAAAGGGGCAGGTAGAACCTGACAAAGCTGTACTCTGGAACAGGTGACCTGACCCAGGAAAGAATCAGCATTCAAGGGGAAGTACCTGATGTCCCAAACCATTAGACAAAGTTACTAAATGTCCCTGAGTCCTGGCTTCACCCATTCTCATCTAATCTCTTTGGTGATAACCAGCTTTGGGGACGCCCAGATCTGTTTGTTAGCAAAGGTGAGGCATGTTGCCTTCCTGTTCAGTGCCTATCTTCTATAGAAATTTCCATGTGGTCTGCTAGCAGGGAATTTTATGGGACTGACTCTATGTAAATTTGACTGCTAGAACAAAGAGTGAATGCCCTTGCTCCAAAACTTTGTGATGTGTGGGGAATGGAGCAAGGTCATTCCGCTGCCCATACAGAGGTTACACTGCTGAGGTAGTCTGGGAATAAATCCCATTTTGAAGAGAAAAAATGTGATGTCACAAGGTTTTTACAGATATGACAGTGTCTTTTCCAAAAGACAAGTGTTCCATGTGGAAGTGTACACCATGAGCTGATTGTAACATGATCAAGGGAAGGATCATTCAATAGATTATGGATATTTATCATCAATTAGGGGGCTTGATTATAGTTGTTAATGGTCATGGTCAGGGAAAAAGCTGAATAAAAGAGGTTAGATTCAGGGGTCTCTTTCTGTAGGGAAAAGGGGGGTATAGAAAGATAGGACAAAAGGGTGGATTTTTACCTTTGAACAGCCATTAGTCTCAACTATTTTACATCAGTATGGATTTTTATATATTGATACAAATTTAAGGTTATTTTTGCTATACTGTATATATGTTTTCACTCTTGTTTAAGGTTTTGTACCTGTGCATTTTTGTGGTGATATTTTGTTTGTGCTATAACAAATAAAGCTTGCTTGAGGATCAGAGTGGGGAGTGAGCCACTAGTTAGTCACAGAGGCCAGACAGTGGTGGCGCACACCCTTAATCCCAACACTCAGGAGGCAGAGGCAGAAAAACCTCTGAGAGTTCAAGGCCACCCTGGACTACACAAGATTGATATAAAAGAGAAACAGAATCAGGTGGTGGTGGTTCACACCTTTAATCCCAGTATTTGGGAGTCACATGCCTTTAATCATAATACTAGGGAGATGGAGACGGGAAGGGGTATGGCTGGGTGGAGGAGGAATATAAAATGGGGGGAGATAGGAGCTCAAGTCTGAGAATTTGTAGAGACAGAATGTCCCCCTTTGGTCTGAGGATTTTATAGAGGTAAGAACTAGTGGCTGGCTGCTCTGCTTCTCTGATATTTCAACTTTCACCCCTAATATCTGACTTGGGGTTTTTATTTTTAAAGCCAATTAGAATTCGTGCTATTCACCTTGTTTAAAATTTAATGTAAAGTTCTAATATTTGAAAACTATTATTATAAACCATTTAGAATAAACACATTTAGAATAAACATTTAGTAGTTAGTCATCTATAACAATCAAACTTGTAGTCATGTTAGATATGTTTTTAAGTTCATGCAGAAATATATTTTAGATAGGTAGATGATCTCCAAACACTTCAAAGACCTACAGAATATGATATTTAAATGTTTTGAAAAAATGGACTATGGATATTTTCCTTTTTTTATAAAAAAAGAGGGAGAAGTAGTACGGGAGAATTGTCTGTAATCTGTCAATCATGTTATAAATAAATGCTGATTGGCCAGACAGAAAATATAGGTGGGAAAACCAGACAGGAAGTAGAAATGATGTAATGAGAACAGGAGAATTCTGGGAAGGAGGAAGTTGATTCCTGCCACTCCTGCCCAGACCACCGAAGCAGCAGGATGTGATCTGCCTCACTGAAAAAGGTACTGAGCCACATGGCTAACATAGATCAGAAAAATGGGTTAATCAAAATGTGAGAGTTAGCCAGTGAGAATCTAGAGCTAATGGGCCAATCAGCTTTGTAACTTAAAAAAATGTTTTGATAACATAAAAATTTTCATGATAGTGAGACATATTTGCTCCTGATAGCACGAATTTACTTCAAAAAAGGATGATGGACATCAAAGAACCTCCATATAGAGTTTGCTTTCAATATGACAAAGCTAGTCATTTGGGTAAGAAACTTCCCTTGCTTCGACTGCTGAGAATATACTGTCCAAACTAGATAAACAAAAAAGTGACTGTCAAACTTTGTCAAGACAAGGTTGGACAGTTCTTCAAAATCCTTGCTTCACAGAAAAGTCTGTCAGATATTCTAGGCCTGTAGACCAAAAATAGATGCCCCAAATGTTACAGAGAAGCCTTGGGTGACTATACAGGCCGTCAGATGTCTCTGTCATTTCTATAGTTTTAGAAGTTGTTTGCTCTGCAGTTCCTGTTTACTCAGATAATTATATCCTTCTTGGATCTCTCATGGAAATTGAAGAGTAGATAGTATACAGTTTTTAGTGTTATCAAATTCAAAAAACTTTCATAAGAGATACAAAGTTTATAGAATTGAAAAACATAAAAGTTTAAATTATTTATCTAAGAAGATGTTTTTAGGTTTAAAAAGATATTTTTAGGATAGTAATGTAAGTTATGATAGAAAATGGTTTAGGTATAAGACTTCAGACTCAATAAGATATAATAGATAATTCAGTACTTTCTTTGAATTTGCCAAATACATATGGACTAAATATTGTGAATGTAATTTTTACTTGATAATTGTTTTTATTTATATAGTTTTACTATGTCAGAGTCAAAACCTTTTTTATTTAGACAAAAGGGGGAAATGTTGTGGAATATTTATATACTGTATGAAGGTATGATTGGTGCAATAAAAAATTGAATGTCCAATAGCTAGGCAGGAGGTATAGACAGAATTTCCAGGGAGAAAAAGGAAGAAGAAGAGGAATCTA
The DNA here is from genome assembly GCF_903992535.2 of Arvicola amphibius. NCBI lineage: Eukaryota > Metazoa > Chordata > Mammalia > Rodentia > Cricetidae > Arvicola > Arvicola amphibius. The sequence continues at coordinate 161,793,411 of NC_052049.1, read as the reverse complement.
GGTGTCCACAGGAAGCCAGGAGACGTGGAGAAGAAACAGGAGGTGCAAGATGGAAGAGAGGTAACACCATGAAATAGAACATAGATCAATATAAATGAGTTAATTTAACTTATAAGAGCTAGTTAGGAGCAAGCCTAAGCTATAGGCTTAGCTTTCATAATTAATAAGAAGTCTCTGAGTCATTATTTGGGAGCTGGCTGGCAGGACGGAAAACGTCTTACTACAAGCTGGGAGGAAGATGTACCCTGGAAGCTTCATCAACCAACTCATTCTTGGATTTCCAGCCTTCAGGAGTTTGGGAAGCAGTGAGTTTCCTGTTCTTTTAACAACCAAGTCTCTAGATTTTTGCAGAGCTGTCCAAAGACAGACACTCATGTGACTCCAATGTAGAGAATAGTTGACTATAAAGTATCCTACAAAGATGACCTGGCTAGCCCAAAAAGCAAAGCACACATGTTAAAAACGTCTTTCTTAGCTATAAACTTTTACAATCAAAGTAGGCTGTGTGTACATGGTTTCCACAAGCATTCAAAATAACAGCCAGGTTTTGTGTTTATTACACAGGGATTTCAAAATAATGTTCTTGACTCTTGCTAGCATCATAGGCAATGTTTGAGAGCCGAGAATGAAGCTACTTGTAATTAATATATTAAGAAAAAGAGCATTGGATATCATGGTTTGTGCCTGCCTGCAATTCCAGCATTAGAGAGCTGAGGTAGATGGATTGCTTTGAGTTCAAGGCTATGCTGGTCTACACAGCAAGTTCCAGGCCAGCTTGGAATACAAGAGTGAGACCCCATCTCTGAATAAGCAAAAAAAAAAAAAAAAAACAAAAACAAAAACAAAAACAAAAACCAAAAGTAAAGTAAAGAAAACAGCGGGAATAACGTGTTGAGTAGGTTGGAGTACAACCTCCAGACAGAGTGAGATCATATTAGGTTTCCACTCTGTAAACACTGACCCTCAGGTACAGAGAAGCTGGGAATGGAGGGCTAACATCAGGCATAAACTAACATCAGGGCCAAAACTAAAATCTGAACTTGAGACCTAAGTGGTGGATTCAGGCCATGGGTATTATGACCTAGTGTAAGCAGAAAGTGTGAACTACAAACAATAAAACCACTTGGGCCCCTGTGAACGACCAAGCTGACTGCAACCAAACCACGTGCAGATCAGCTGCTGTCTGCTTCTTGTGCAACCGGGACACGCCACACAATAGTAGGAACTTCTGAGGGTGGACTTCGTGTTGTGTTAAGCAGACACTGAGCTGAGGCGCTAGAGGTTCCCGGAGCAGTTAAACTGAGAAACGGTACAAAGTCAGTCTGACAACCGGGATGTTTGTACATTCCGTCCTTCATCCCCTCGACAAATATTTGGCCCTCACCCTCTGTATGCGAAGCACTCATGCTAAGCCCTGAAGTAGTTTCAGGAACATGCACACCATGATCAAATGTTTTGATTGATTTCTTCCCTGGCAATATGTCTGCCTTTCAATCCTTGCCTCTCTCCTCAAATTTAACCCTTATCCTGGAGAACTTTTTAAACTCGTGGAGCATTGATTCCCAAAGAACGGGACCCTAGTATTTACTTAAGGTCTGTGAGACAGTTTTCAGAAGAGTGAGATGCTGTTTTCAGCGCAGTCCGGGACCGTGTGTGCCTCTGTCACTGTCTAATAGCTGATGCCCACTGCCTTTAGGTGTAAAACAAAGCAGGAACACGCGTAAGTCAAACCAGAATTTAATGGCTTCCTCTTGGTTTTGCTATATCTGTGCTTCAGTTACTTTTATTTCTGGAACATAATAATGACTTCCCGTTTATAGTGGTGATATATAACCTCTATTTAAAATCTGCTTAGGTTAAGTCTCAGCCAGTGAGTCAGATGAAAGAAAATACCAAACACACAATAAGGCCAGTAGTGACTGTACCTGGGAGCAACGAATGAATGCAGAGGAGGGATGGATGAAGATGGATGAAGATGAAGAGGCGGGCAGACGCACACATCTTCCCTTGCAAATAAGCTCAGTAGTTCATACAGGACCTGCAGAGGGAGCTGCTTCTCTTTCAGTAGGAATTCTGGAGGGCTCCCCGGATGAGGTTGTCTATGGGGAAAGATTGGCATTGGCGCATAAGGCCTCCCACTGTGAGAATGGGTGTCGCACTTGACCATGACCCTCCAACTTGAGAAGGCTTTTCTAACAAGGTTTTTCTCAAGAGCCCTTGCAGTTAAGGAGTCAATGGTGGGGGGGGGGGGGGCATTCCAGCCTCACTCTGATTAGAGACACTGGAAATCTAAAAGATTAGTTTAAAGCTGCAGACCCAGCAGGAGGCACCAAGCCTAGACCTTCTCAAAGTGGCCTTCTCCTTGTGGGACAGTTGGGTGATTTCCTGTTTCCTCCGCCTTTGGCTGCCAGCAATGGTGGGCTGTTTCAGCAGGTTTCTGTATCCTTACACTGCCCAGGAGACTCACCTGCGTGTTTGCCACCATTAGGCGGCATTTCTGTGTGAGCCACTGGGAGGCTCACAGTTCCCAGTTCTCGACATAAGACTAGCCACATGGCTGGGCATTGAGTGTTCCTGAGAGGACGCCATGAAATGAGGACGCTAACATTCGGCCGGACCTGGCTATTTATGGGCGGCATTAGTACCACATTTCCCAGCGTCTTGAAATTTCCATCTTCCTCTGGTGGGAAATTATAAGGCCTAGCGTCTGTAAATTGCTTTGAGAATAAACCATGCCTGTGCGAGTAGGTGGCATTGTCTGCCTGGCACTGACAGAAAGACCCAGCGCTGGGGTGGGGCTTCCTGGTAAATAAAGACTTTTCAAGTTAGGAGGAACCGTGGGATTAAACTGAATGTGAGCCCCGAATGCAGAGTGCACGATCAGCACTCTGCCTTACAAGACCAAATGGATAATGCTGGATTACAGCGTGGGTTGTTTCTGAGGATATACGATTGCTGACCCAGACTGGGACAGGGGACAGGCCGTGGGTACATTCACAGCTGTTGAGCACACATTTCCAAAGGTTTCCAAAAAAACATAAGTAAGCGATTGACTGCCCGAGTGATGTGGGATCCTCACAAGTGCCATCCAGCCCCAAACTCCTCGCTAACAGGGCTGGCAAATCCAGCTGTTTGCAGAAACAGTCATTTAGCCAACGCCTCCCACAGGGCATGATGTCGCTCAGGTTTCTCCGTAACGTGGCATTCCAAGTAGAAAGGCCATATTGGAGAGATGGCTTTCTGGGATCCGTGACCTGGTGGCACCGGCACAGATTGGGCAAATAAGTAAAGATATGAGGTTCACATTGCTGTGGATGGAAGCACACAGTCCAGGGAGTCAGAGCTTCCAGAATGGTCTTGGCCATGTGAACCAGGAGAATCCATTCCCGTCAGCAGGAAAGGCTCCTGTCTGTGTCAGTGACAGGTCTTCCCTTTGTGTCGTGACTGCCAGCTGTGGGGCACAATACTAAATGTTATACATTAGCTCCGCATTCGCCAGTCAGAGTCCAGGTGTTGGCGCTGAAGGAGCACCGTTTTATTCTCCGTAATGAGGATGAAGCAATGAACCGAAACGAATCTAAGGCCCACTGGTCAGAGAAGATGGACCAGGGGTGGGAGCAAAATAGCCATTATTCAAATAATGGTAGGAAAGCGACTCCAGACGAGGCCAGACGCTTGTCACACAAATCAGAACATGCTGGTGCAATAATTCCCAGTTTCTTATGTTGCACAGAAATTTTACCCTATCAGCTTGATCCTGAAGTAAGTAACACACTGGGCATTGGCTGGAGATGAAGAAAAACAAGATATTTTCCCAGGAAGGCTAGGGGCTTAGGTGTTTGGAGACCCGGAATTGGACCTATGGCATTAAAATGCAGATCGGTTCAAAAACCTCTAAGTGGAGCAGGGGTTTGCAGCAGAGAATTTTCAGCAGGAGAAGCCGAGTCCCAACAATAAAACGTGGCACAAAAATAGAGAGTAACAAGGCAGAGAGAATGAAACCGCTCCCCACATCAACAAAGCTTTCTGTGCTCTAGAAATGGAAGTGGCAGGAGCTGTACTTGCCCTGAAAGGCTGCTCTTTGGAGGTAAGCGGGAGCCCATGTAATGTCGTGACTGAGAAGAAAGACAGGCTGGGTGAGGGTGCGACAGCTGAAAATGGACACTAGATTCTGAACCGAAAATGCGTCCAGCTCTTTTGGCATGTAACCAAGGGCAGATCGGAGCAAGAGTCTTGACACAGAACCCTGGGGACCGAGAACCCAGGCACTGACATAGAAGATGAAAGAGACAAAAGCTAACCAGAGAGCCAGGGAGACAGAATGAACCCCTGTGAGTGGAGCATTTGCTTTTTATTATTATTATTATTATATTTTTTTTTTTGGTTTTTTCGAGACAGCCCGGCCTTATTATGTTTTTTTTTTTTTTATTATGTCTATGTGGTGTGGTGGTCTGAACGCGAATGGTCCTTTAGGCGTATATATTTGGATATTTGGCCCTCCCCTTGGTAGAACTGTTTGGGAAGGATTAGGAGACGCAGCCTTATTGGAGAAGGTGTGTCACTGGGGGCAGGCTTCGAGGCTTCCAAGGCCTTTTCCAGTTAGCTCTTTCTTTTTGTCTCTGTGCCTTGTATGTTTGTGAATCAGGTGTGGGCTCCCAACCACTGCTCCAGTGCCATTTCTGACTGTCCGATGCTATGTTCCCCCACCATGATGGTCATGAACTCCAACCTTCTGGAAATATAAGCTCCAAATTAAATGCATTCTTTTATAAGTTGACTTAGTCATGGTGTTTTGGTATGGTAGCAGAAAAGTCATGAAGACTCTCTCTCTTTCTCTGTCTCCGTGTCTCTCTGTGTTCACATGTATACACATGCCCATGAGACTAAGTACCACAAAGAGAGGGCATCACCCTGAAGCTGGAGTTGCAGGCAACTGTGAGCCACTTGACAGGGGTGCTGGGAATTGAACTCGGATCCTCTACAGCTCTTAACTACTGAGCCATCTCTCCAGCCTCAGAACACTTGCTTTCTTCCTGTTATCTCAAACAAAGTCTGCGTGAGGTGGTACATTCCACTTTACTCTCCAGCATTTCATAGGAATTGGACACAGAAGCTTGGGGTCCCCTCTGGAAGTTTGCTGCTGCAAAGTAGTTTAGCTGCAAGTTTCGAGAACAAGAGTACACTGCTTTGAATGGAATTTGTCTTTGTGTGTGGCCATGTGTACTGTGTGGCTCAGGGCATGACCAGAACATTTTTCTTCATGGGGAAGTTGTGTGACCATGCCTTGTGACTGTAAATAAATACATCTATAGCCTTCTCTCCTTTCCATGTGATGCAGGCAAAGTGGTCATCTCTGTTGCTTTTGATATACATGGGAAGTTGAGAATGACGGAATCATCCTGAGAATTCGCAAACATTGTTTTGCATGTCTTGGTACCAAGGCCGCCTCATACTGTTGTACAGGTTGGGTCTTGTACTGAAACTTCAGGGTCAGAAGCAAGTGGCTCTGAAAACTGCCTGCTTCTCTCTATCTGTACACACTGATGTGGGGCTGTGAGGAAGCTCTGTGTGTGTGTGTGTGTGTGTGTGTGTGTGTGTGTGTGTGTGAGAGAGAGAGAGAGAGAGAGAGAGAGAGAGAGAGAGAGCTCCATTTCAATTTTATGAGGTCATTGTAAGGGCTAATAGCCATTCAGAAATTGCCCCCCAAACCACCACCAATGTCCCTGCAAGAAACAGTAAAGAAGTTGCTAGACCACTCATCTGCCTGAGAGACCCCGTGACCTCGTTCACCTGCTTTCCTTCCTCCTTGATGGTCTTCCTTGCTCATTTCTGGGTGGGAGAGAAGTCACAGTTGACTAACTACCCTGAGGTCGTCTATCCTCACCCAGTGTCTCCATGTGATCCTGTGTGAGGGCTTTTCTTACTGCTGGGTTACGGACAGACACTCAGGCCTAGTGTCAGATCACATTTTTACCGAGAGCATAGATCTACAAGGTTACCTTGTAGGGAGTTAGATCTAGGTTAGATTCCAAATCCTGTCAGGGAGCGTCTACATCCTGCTTCTAAATTTTAAGGAAGTTAACTTCCGTCAATAGAGTGAAGCTTCCCATTGATGGTCTCTGGCAGGTTTTGTGGGGTATCTAGGGAAATGTCCTTTTATCTGGCTTAAACAAAATTCTCTGGCTGCGGAGCCAATAGACTTGTGGAATTCCTACTGATATGGCATGTTTGCTAGTTCCTTGTGACATTTGGTTCTGGTGAGTCATTACTTGTTTTCAAAACATTTTTGATCGTGACCTAAAGTTTCACTGTCAAAGTTCTCACAGGTTTCCAATGTTGGGGTGCAAATGCAGGGTTATAGCTTCTGAGCGACTGGAGCCACGTGGAGAGAGAGGGGGGGGTCCAGATGTCCACAGTGCCTGGGGACATCCTCCTCCGGAAGCAGGTCCTGGGAAGACAGGCGTCCAGCACCTATAGCCAGGGGCAGCCCCACAGGAGACAAAGCTGGCTGTAGGGAAAATTCCTACGGACTGAAGCTCTGGGGGAGGGGGAGGCACACTACAAAATCGGATGAGAACCCTCCCCCATAGAGTGGGCTCACAACTCAGGGACTTTGTGGCACTGAGGAGGAAAGGCCCACGGGGAAATGATTTTCAGAATGCCTCCAGACACTTAGCCGCTGAAGGTAGCAGAGCCCAGATTCTGCTTTAGTGGGAGGTGCTTGGCAGGAAGCTGGGGGAAGAGCTGATTTTACCATGCCCGCATATTTAAGGATGCTGTCTTAAGGACATAGTCTTCTCTACCGCAGAAGTCATTTATAGGGACACAATAAACCAGACGGTAAGTACTTATTGCACGCTTACTTGCTACGCGTTATGCTTTGCTTTGTTGGAAATAAAAGTGAACAGAGAAAACACAGGAATGAACCTTGGGAAGGATTTTTATTCTTGCATCCATGCCAAAGCTGTCAATCTCCTAAGAAGCTTTCCTTTTTCACTGTGCTTCCTAGGAAGCTCAGAGCCAAGTTTTTCAACTCATTTTAGCGGTTGCTCAGGCTCTCATGGGATGGATTCAGACAGGCCATGGCTTTGCTTTCCTGAGGTTTTCCTGTTCTCGTCTGTGTGGACCACCTCACATCCTTGGTTTTTTTTTTTTTTTTTTTTTTTGGTTGTTGTTGTTTTGGTTTTTTCTTAATAGGAGTTTTTAGCTAAATAATAAAAGGTCTCAACAGTTTTGTGGGACAGAGCAAATATTTGTGGTGAGATGTTTTGTGACCACATCCTCCCCCACATGTGGGAAGTAAACACCACAGGGTAAATTTGCTGCTAGGTGAGGAAGCCCTGGATGCTCAGGGCCTTAGAAAGCCGCGGCCCAGGGCTCTTGAGAAACAGGGCCAAGGGAAAGGTGGCGGAGGTGATGCTACTGATTCTGATGTGGGGCTGGGACAGAGAACACCAGAATAATTTTGGCTTGTGTTTAGAACAAAATTTCCAGTAGTTTCTGAAATGATTCTACAGAGGTTTCTGCCATTTGTACTGTGTATTTGGGTGAAGTGTTCTTAGCACCGATGATCATATGATATCCATGTGCCCTGAAAAATGTTGAAGATGCTCTCGGTCTTGCAGCATCAAATGCAGACCAAGACTTAATGCACTCTATAAAAATAAACAGCCACATCAGATGATTAGTGTGTGTGACGGTCAATCTTGACTATCATCTTGATGAGGTTTAGAATCACCACAGAAACAAATGTCTGAGCATTTTGTGAGGGATTATCCAGAGTAGGTTGAGGTAGGAAGTCCCATCTTCATGGTAATGTCACTCTACGGGATGGGATCTTAGATGGAATAAAAACCAGAAAAGACACTGAGCTGTATGTAGTGTTTACCTCTCTGTTTCCTGACTGTGGAATTGATGTGATCAGCCACTTCCGGGTCCTGCTGCCAGGACTTCTCTGCCACCATGGACTGCACCCTTGAGCTGGAGCAGAAATAATCTCCCACGCACTGCACCCGTGAACTGGGAGCTGAAATAATCTCCCACGAACTGCACCCATGAACTGGGAGTGGAAATAATCTCCCTTTTTTAAAGCTGTTTTTGTCACAGATCTTGTACAAGAGAGACTAGTAGCAGATAAAGTATATAAACTTTTATTTGTGTCAAATAATTATTTTAAAAGAAATTTCTTTGTTAAATAATATATACTCACATATAATATTACCAGTAGATATTTTATTTGCATACTATTTTATATGTCTGTGTATCTGGGGTTATATGAAATTTTCTCAGAAAGGGGTCATGAGAAAAAATGTTTAAGAAGCCACTGAATTAGGGTCTAGGAGGAAAGATGCAGAAACAAACAAAAGACTTTATTGCCAACAACATCCGGTGCTAAGGCAAGAGCCAGGAGGCAGACAGCTGGTTACAACGGGAATGATTCTGTTCAGTTGAACACGTCCAGGTGGGGTATTGGGCGGAGTGTGGTTAACTGTGGACGATACCAAAGGGGGTTCACTTGGAAACTAGCTATGTGTTTTTAGCAAGTAAATCGGAGCTTACTTCTCCTACAACATCCTTTTCCTTTTTAAAAATTCTCTCATATATTACATCCAGACCACAGTTTCCCCTCTCCCCTCTCCTCCCAGCCCCCATCTCTCCTCTGCCCCAAATCCACTACTCCTGTTTCCCTTCAGAAAAGGGCAGGCCTCCCAGGGATAGCAACCAAACATGGCATGTCAAGTCGCAATAAGACTAGACACCTCCCCTCATATTAAGACTGGATAAGACAACTGAGTAGGAAGAACAGGTCCCAAAAGCAGGCAAAAGAGTCAGAGACAGTCCCTGCACCCACAGTTAGGAGTTCCACAAGAAAACAAAGCTACATAACTGTTGCATATATGCAGAGGTTCTAGGTCAGTCCCATGCAGGCTCCCTGTTTGTCAGTTCAGTCTCTGTGAGCCCCTGTGAGCCCTGGTTAGTTGATTCTGTGGGCCATTTTCTTGTGGTCTCCTTGACCCCTCTGGCTCCTTCAATGCCCTCCCACCCTGATCTTCTGCAGGATCCCCCAAGCTCAGCCTAATGTTTGGCTATGGGTCTCTGCACCTGTTTCCATCAGTTGCCGGATGAAGCCTCTCCGATGACAACTGGGCTGCTCACCCAATGAGCAGAGTATCAGTAAGAATCATTGCATTGACTTTTAATTTTTTTTTGTCAGTCGAGTTTGGTTCTATCTTAGCTTCCTGGGCTACCCTCTGGGTTCTGGTCCTCAGGGGTGAGCTCCCTCTCATGGTATAACTCTCAAGCTGGGCCAGTTATTGGTCGGTCACTCTCACAATTTCGGCACCACCTTCACCCCGTCGCATCTTGTAGGCAGGGGCTGGGTTGGTGTCCCAGTCCCTCTACTGGAACTCTCTCCTGTTTTCAGGAGGTGGGATTTTCTTTTCTATCTTCTTCCTTTTTCTTTTTGGACAGTCACATTTGGTCCTATCCGAGGTCTCCAGGCTATCCAGTTTCTGGTTCCTGGCCCTCCGGGCAGCCACAGCAGCCTTTTAAGGCTTCTTATCAGGCTGTTTTTTTATTTTATTTTATTTTATTTTTTAAATTTAAGGTTAAGGAAACCCCACTTAGAAGACTCTGTGACCTCTTCACTGGATTCTGGTCCAACTGCGGCGCTTGTTGCTTGCTTGCTTTATTTATTTACTTAAAGACTTATTTATTTTTATTTTCTGTGCATTGCTGCTTTGTCTGCATGTCAAGTCTGTGTACTGTGTGCAGTGTCCAGAGGCCAGACAAGGTCATGAGACTGGAGTTGCAGCTGTTAGCTGCCATGTGGGTTCTGGGACTTGAACCCAGGACCTCCAGAAGAGCAGCCAGTGCTCTTAACCTCTGAGTCCTATGGCCAGACCCACTCTTGTTGCTTTTTGAAGATACAGACCTCGTTCCCACTCAGGGTGGGATACCTGTGGTGTCAGCAGCATGCACTTCTCACGCCCTCAGTTTCCCAGGTAGCGCCCCCACTCTTTACAAGGATCACTTCCCCTTTGCAAAGGTCACCTCCCCAGTGTAAAGTGGCGGCTCCAGGTATCATCACAATACTTGCCTTTGGAGCAATCTTATTCGCTTAAACGCGTAAGCACTGAATGTCTCCTAGTCCACGAGGGTGGAGAGCAGACTTGACTGTGTCTCCCTTGTATCCTCCAGAACTTGACCAGCACCTGATATTCTGCAGGTGCTGAATATTCATTAAGTGGACATAATGCTCCTGGGATAAACACGACTTGGTTACAGAGCACTGTCCTTCCCATCAATTTGATTAGATTTACTTTACCCATATGTTTGTACACATTATGCATTCATCCTCATTCATAGTCTCCCTCCTCCCACCCCGGCGTCCTTCCAGGTTATATCCCCTAGGGTGAGCTGGGGGAGCACTTCCTCGGTTACTATTGTGTGGAACAGTTTGTACAAGGCAGACGCTACCAGGCCTTCAAAGTGTGGAAGCACCTTCTTAAAATCCCCCTGAGCCAGCTGTTTTTCTCATGGGAATATTTTAAGTGACTGTCCCAGTTTCTTTATAATCTTAAGATTATTCAAGCTATTTCCTTTCAAGATTGGAAAAGGAAAACATTCTTTAAGATGCTCCTTGGGATATGACCATTTCATCTAAAAAATGTCTAAACTCAATTTAGTGGGAATGATTACCTTTGGGTGTTCTTGGTCTGTGTAGTAGGTAGATAGACATATTCATATAAAATATATAAGAGGGGGAGTCACTTGGACTAATGAGGGCAGTGTGTATTAAACCAAAGATCTCAGAACCAATTGTGTATGCTCTTAGTTCTCAGGAACAGCGTTTCCCAAAGCAAATCTGGGCCCGGGGTTCACGCACAGACCTAGATGGGAAACAGCTGTGAGCCCAGCATCAGGTTTTCTCAGTCCAGATTCTGACAGACAGAAAACACTTGATCTCTGCCACTTCCCCAAGGCTGGGTTCTGGCCTTCCACACCATGGGGTATTTGAAACCTTCTTTGTCCTGGAGCAGGACAAAGCCAGAGTACCTTCCAGGAGTAGTTTCCTATGCAAGGGGCACCAGACAGGACAGCTCAAAGGGCATTCAAGAAGAGATCAGATTATAATGAACTAAACAGTGTTTTGACACTTAGGACAGCCCTGAGGTGTGACGGGATTCTCTGCTTGTGAAACTGTTATATGATTTATTACATATCCCTATATGTCTATATCTATATGTGTGTCTGTGTGTGTGTCGTTACTATACTCAAAGGACAGAAATTCCTGGGCGAATGCAGGTGGAAAGGCATCTAGTTTTTGAATATCATTAGCTGTCACAAAGTTTGGAATTAATCATGACACTGTGCAAATAGTAAAATATTTGCAAGCAGGGAGAGGGTGGAGATGCCAGAACCTGTGAATTTATGCCAGCTGAGCACCACAGCGGAACATCACTGTGCAGGCGGCTGACAAATGGAGTCACTATTTTGCCAACTCCAGGAAAGCGTTACACAATTGCATCAAAATTGTTTCTATGCAAACAATTGTTTTTTAAAAGGGTCCTTACCTCAAATAACTGCTATTGAGTGCTTTCTGGGTAAGCACAAATCCAGGTATTAGCCTCTAACTCTTAGGCAGTATTTCTCTTGGAATAGTGATGGAGACCATAGGTGAGCTGTTCTCCTTCTTGCTATTCCTGTTTCCTCCATCAGTTTTGTCTTTTCCATTCAAAAACATAGCTGCTGGGCTGGAGAGATGGCTCAGAGGTTAAGAGCACTGGCTGCTCTTCCAGAGGTCCTGAGTTCAATTCCCAGCAACCACATGGTGGCTCATAACCATCTGTAATGAGATCCGGTACCCTCTTCCTGACTGTAGGCATAAGCAGAAAGAATACTGTATACATAATAAATAAATAAAATGTTAAAAAAATTATTAAAAAAGCATAGCTGCAGGTTTGGTGGGGGAAAGAACAGAGGGAAGAATGGGGAGGTTTATTTGAAGCAACACTGGGAGGGAGGTGGAGGTGGGTAAAAAGGAGAGATGGAAGGCAACTCATTTAGCATCTACTGGCAACATCTACAGGTTTCAAAGCCCTGGCTGTCCTGGAATTATCTGTAGACCAGGCTGGCCTTGAACTCACAAACGTCTGACTGCTTCTGCCTCCTGACTGCCACCACCGCCAGACCAGGGTTCATTTCTTCCTGCCTTTACCAGCGCATTTACTTAAGGAAGTTACATGTGAGATTCGGTGGGTCTATGGGTCTGTAAAGGCTTTGGTTACACCCCCAGAACCCACATGGTGAAGAGCCAACTCTGCAGACTGTCCTCTGACCTCCACATCAGTGCGGTGGCATTGTATCTCCCTATATTTATAAATGTTAAAAACTGAGCTCTGCCCTCCCATCCAGATTTGTGTAAAGTCTGCTGTAGAAATGTCTTATCTGTACACTTTATTAAAACCATAAAGGAATACTTCAGTTGAATACTTGTGACATTATGAATTTTCCCGGAAAACAGGACCAAGTCAAACCATTAACATTTTGTATTACTTGTCTATGTGTGTAGGGACGGGGGCATAATGTGTCAGAGAGCACATATGGACCTCAAAGGACACTTGTAAAAATCTGTTCTCTCCTTCCATCCTGTGCATTCCAGGACTTAAATTCAGATCCCAGGCTTGGGTGCAAGTGCCTTTAACCAAGGAATTATTTCGCTGATCCTACAGCATGCTATTTTTAATTTTTAAAGCCCGAAACTAAACCCATACAAAACAAAACAACAATCGAAATAAAGCAAAAAAACCAAAACGAAACTAAACCAAACCAAACCAAAACTAGTTAAAGCCACAGAATAATATCCTTGTCATCCCCTCACCCCCAACAATCTTTGTACCCAGAATATTCTGTATGATTCCTGGAAGAAACATGTCATCAATGGATTTAGAAGGGTCTTCAGGCCGAGGGAGGCTGCTCCAGATAGACTAAGATCATTTTGCAGTAATGTTTTTTTTTTTTTTTTTTTTTTTTTTTTTTTTTTTTACTTGTGAAAGCTTCAAAGGGACAGGGGCAGTCAGTTTCCCAGTGATCCGCAGTTTACCACAGGCCACAGTGACTCACCTTTCTGCCCGCCTTCTAGGTGGAAACGGGAGTACAATCTTTCCCATGTTGCCCTCAAATCCTCACCCATCCTGCCCCTGCCATCACCTAGGGTTACTGTAGCCGCTCCACTTTACGGTTGGGGCTATGGTTCGCTCTCGGTGCTCTCTCTCACAAGTTAAAAAAAGCCAACGCAGATCAAACTTAAAAAAAGTAACTTTCAACGACCGAGAACGTTTTCCGTTGTGATCAAGTTCTTTGATCTCGTCTCTTCCTCTTTAAAGTCAAGGGGCCCCGAAAATTATTTTACTAGAAAATAAAACAGCGTCCACCCCTCCCCCAGCAGTCCTATCTCAGAGGATGTTAGCAGAGGTGGAAGCTCCACTAGGAGCACAAGCATAGAGCATCTGCCTGGCGAGGTGTGTGTGTGTGTGTGTGTGTGTGTGTGTGTGGTGTCATCGAAACCTAGTGGCCTTGTCCTAGTCCGGGATACTCGGATAGGGTGCCGAAAAGCACACTCTGAATCCCTTCAGTGACCCTGGGGCCAGAAAGATTTATTACTTCCTCCTTGAGGGAGAAACCTCAAGCCAACTGGAAAGGGCGAGCATCGGGGTCGAATCCTCAGAACTGTGTTCTCCTGATACCCAGCGCTGCCTGGCGGCGCTGCTTCCTCCTTAGGAGGGGACACCAGTGCTGACCGCTGGGGACGAACGGGGGATTTCTGCCCAAACTTTTATCGCCAACTCTTCTTGAAAGCGAACACTGGAGCCGAGTGAGTCTTGCAGCCGCTGAGAACCCAAGTCTCCGGCTGTTCAGGAGAGCCGTGAATCAGGCTCCGGGAGGACCTAGAGCTCTGACACTCGCGGATGGCGGCCCGAGAGGCGTCGCCTTGAACCGGGTCGCATCTCCAGCCCCTAAGGAGGCGGCGGCGGGAGTCTGGAGCTGCGAGAAGGGAGGGTGTGGGACAGGCAGAGGAGGGTGGGTAGCGTGGTGAAGGGGAGGAGCCGGGGCGACAGACGGCGGCGCGCACCAACCCCGAGCGGGCTGGCAGGAGCCGCGCAGAGGCTGGCCCGAGCGCGTTGCAGGCGCCCGGCGTAGGGGGAGTCGGGTAGCAGCATCCTCCCGGGCGCCGCTTTAGTGCGGTCGCAGCGGGGGCTTCTTCTGCTTCGGGACTTCGTTGGGCAGAAGCAATCGGTGCCGTGGAGGGTCCCGCTCTTTTGCTTCTAGCTACGTGTCCAGGGTCCTCCTGGGCCAGTTCGCTGCCACGGAGCTCCGGGGCTCGCTTGAGCCGCCTGCCCGGACATCCTCCGGGTGATGGAAGAAGCAGCCGCCGCTGCGGGGCCGCTCTATACCCTCTCCGCCACCGCCGGAGGGATGGGAAGGTTCGCTGCGTGGAGGCCGAGTGCGAGCGATGGAGAGCGGATTAGCCTGGAGCTGGAACGTATCTAAGCTACTCCGCACTGTCGCCTCCAGCCTGCTTCGTACCCCAGAGCTGGGAGGGAAGCTGAGGTCCCGAGAGACTCGGGGGAGACGTCGCTGGAGCCGGGACGCGCCGCGCTCGGTGGAGTGCAGAGCAGGGTTCTGGGCCCGGTGAAAGTTTCCCCTTCTGAGCTGCAGGGCTCCCGCTGCCGGGAAACTCTGCCTAGGGCTAGGGCAGCGGAGTCCCGCGGCTCCCTCGAAGGCTTGGGGACCCCCGGCAGAAGAGAACCGGACAGAAACCGAGGAGAGCGCTAGCCGGACAGTCCGCCGGTCGGAGATCCGGGGACGCTCTGGGGCGCATCCGCTGCTTCAGGTAAGTGGGGGCAGCCCGCAGACGGGGGGTGGGCGTTACTCAGGCGGAGGAGGCAACTGGGCGGGAGACTGGCCTCACCCATTCACTCCGCTTCCCCTCGCAGATCCTTCTCGGAGCCGCTGCCATGGGAGAGCCAGCCCTGGGCGCTGGGGACCAGCCGCCTCTGCCGCCGCGCCCGCCTCGGATCGGCGGCCCCAGTCCCGGCGCCCGCAGCCGGCCTGCAGCGTCCCCCTCCCGGGCTGCAGGGCCGTCTCCGCCGCGCCGCCGGCCCCGGCTGTGCCTGTGATGAGCCGCAGCTCGCCTCGAGCTCTGCCCCCGGGCGCGCTTCCCCGGCCGCTGCCGGCTGCGCCTGCCGCCGTGCAGCGGGCCCTGCTCCCGCCGTGGCCCCGGCGCGCAGGACGCCGCTGGCCTGCGTCCCCGCTCGGGATGAAGGTGTTTCGCAGGAAGGCGCTGGTGCTGTGCGCGGGCTACGCACTGCTGCTGGTGCTCACGATGCTCAACCTTCTGGACTACAAGTGGCATAAGGAGCCACTGCAGCAGTGCAACCCCGACGGGCCTCTGGGTGCCGCGGCTGGGGCGACAGGGGGCGGCTGGGGACGGCCGGGGTCGCCTCCTGCAGCGCCACCCCGCGCTCACCCGCGCATGGACCCCCGTATTCCATACCGCCCTCCCGCAGCCGGCGTGGGGGCAGTTCCCGCAGCCGCGGTGGGGGCTGTAGGAGCTGCGGCCTCTCCAGGCAACGGCACTCGAGGCACCAGGGGTGGAGGGGACAAGCGGCAGTTGGTGTATGTGTTCACCACGTGGCGTTCCGGTTCGTCCTTCTTCGGCGAGCTCTTCAACCAGAACCCTGAGGTGTTCTTCCTCTACGAGCCTGTATGGCACGTGTGGCAAAAACTGTACCCCGGGGACGCGGTTTCCCTGCAGGGGGCAGCGCGGGACATGCTGAGCGCTTTGTACCGCTGCGATCTTTCGGTTTTCCAGCTGTATAGCCCCGCCGGCAGTGGGGGGCGCAACCTTACCACTCTGGGCATCTTTGGGGCAGCCACCAACAAGGTGGTGTGCTCCTCGCCACTCTGTCCCGCCTACCGCAAGGAGGTCGTCGGGCTGGTGGACGACCGCGTGTGTAAGAAGTGCCCACCTCAACGCCTGGCACGCTTCGAGGAGGAGTGCCGCAAGTATCGCACGTTGGTTATCAAGGGCGTGCGCGTCTTCGATGTGGCTGTGTTGGCGCCGCTGCTTCGAGATCCAGCCCTGGACCTCAAGGTCATCCACCTGGTGCGGGATCCTCGCGCGGTTGCCAGCTCCCGCATCCGCTCACGTCACGGCCTCATCCGGGAAAGCCTACAGGTGGTGCGAAGCCGGGATCCGAGAGCCCACCGCATGCCCTTCCTGGAGGCCGCTGGCCACAAGCTGGGTGCCAAGAAGGAGGGTATGGGTGGACCAGCAGACTACCATGCTCTGGGCGCAATGGAGGTCATCTGCAACAGTATGGCCAAAACGCTGCAGACAGCCCTGCAGCCGCCTGACTGGCTACAGGGACACTACTTAGTGGTGAGGTACGAGGATCTGGTGGGAGACCCGGTAAAAACTCTACGGAGGGTGTACGACTTTGTGGGGCTGCTGGTGAGTCCTGAAATGGAGCAGTTTGCCCTGAACATGACCAGTGGTTCGGGTTCGTCCTCTAAGCCTTTCGTTGTGTCAGCTCGCAATGCCACTCAGGCCGCCAATGCCTGGCGGACCGCGCTCACCTTCCAGCAGATCAAGCAGGTGGAGGAGTTTTGCTACCAACCTATGGCAGTGCTGGGCTATGAGCGGGTCAATAGCCCTGAAGAGGTCAAAGACCTCAGCAAGACCCTGCTTCGGAAGCCCCGGCTTTGAGAGGGTTTCCCAAGAGATCTGACACCCTCTGGAGACACCCACAAAGAGGATGGTGTTGTGTTTAAACAAACACAGCCCAGACCCAAGCTGAGGAAGCCCACATATTCTATTATAGATATATAATATAAATAACCACACCGGCACTTACTGTCAATGTTTTGAGTCAGTGAATTTCAAGGAACAGCCTCAACACACACGCGCATACACACACACACACACACACACACACACACACCTCAGAAAAGGCAAGACTTGAAAGTTCTGACAAATTGCCCTGTCCCCCTACCTCTTCTCCTTCTCCCCTTCTCGTTCTCTCCCTCCTCCCTTCCATATTGAAGTGGAATGTCGACAAATCAAAGTTCCAGTAACACAAATCTTGTTTACAAATTTTTTGTGGCATCTGTGAATGTGTAAGATTAATTTGGATGTGGAGTGGGATGGGTGGAGAAGGGGAAGATGATCCCAGAGCAGAAAGCCCCCACCGGGCTGGTTAACCTAGGAGGCATCCTTCAAAAGTAGACTTTTATGTAAAACAGCAAAGGTGACATGTGAGTATTAATAAAGAAGATAATAAATAATATTCTTTTTTTATATTTACCTCCATTACTCTGGATTTGCCAGTGCTACTTGTCTTGGTAACTTCAGGTGGCCTCTGATCCCCTCCTCTCTCTACTTGGGGGACAGCTAAGCTGGGAGAAGCCTCTGCCTTCATAATAATTGGGAGTTGTTTTCTCACATGTAATCCACAGCCTGCCAGCTGCCCAGGAATGGAAGCAGTCTTTTACAGGCAAAACCAGGCAGGGCAGAGAAGAGAGCACACACTACTTTCCTGTTCAGCTTTGAGGAGAGAAAGGAAGAAACAAGCCCTTGAGATTTGAAGGCGGTCGGTTTTGGTTACTACTGTATTGTGAGTTGAGACAGGGTACCTTGAAGCAGAGACTGGTGTTTTTGTTCTGAAGTTGGTTCAGAAAGAAGAAAAAGAGGAAAATTTAAAGGCATATGTATATATATATATACATATATATATATATATATTTAAAGTTCTAATGATTAGAATATAAGTTTCAAAATGGAGTGAACACTATTGGCGGTGGTGGTAGCAATCTCTGTAGTTTAGT
This sequence comes from Arvicola amphibius, assembly GCF_903992535.2. NCBI lineage: Eukaryota > Metazoa > Chordata > Mammalia > Rodentia > Cricetidae > Arvicola > Arvicola amphibius. The sequence continues at coordinate 161,775,519 of NC_052049.1, read as the reverse complement.
GGAAGGACAGAAATATCGGCTTGGAGTGTTTTTGTCTTTGACACAGTATCCGGAGGCATATTAAGGCAAGGTTGTAACTGAGGACTAGGGGGCCACTCACAGGTTTTCTTTCCTCCTCATGTCCTACCCAAACCAATAATACTAAAGGACTAAATTTGAAATAGTTTGCTGGAGACTTGGGGTGTCCTGGAGCTGTAGTGTTCTCTTTATTTTCCTAAAGGTAAATTTGCAAAACAAAGTACAGTGGCAGACAGTGTAGGATTCTAACGAAGAACCTTTAGATACTGAAAGGTTTCTGAGGAAGAGGAAATAAAAATGAATTACTCTGGGATTTTGAGATTTGGTATTGAATTTCCCAGCAGTGGTTATGATACTCCCACATCCTGAACTCATATTGTGCTGAAGTATTCTGTATGGTGTTGTGTTAAGAAATTATGAAACCCAAATAGGAAAAAACAGACAGTATAGTTGTATATTGTATATTATATTAAATACGGTACAAGCCCAGTTTTTCTTGCAGCTTTATTTTACAGTAATTTATTATGAAATTCTGGAAAGCCAACAAATGTGGGTTGAAAGCCAAGGATTTTATTTTAAAAAAGAAAGATAATATGTACATAGGAAATGTTTTAACATGAGGTGATTCTTGAGTTTAATTATCATTACAATGTGAAATCCAAGCTGAAGAAGCCCATTTTTTAAAAAGGTGTCTTAGAATGATTATTTCCTAATCTACTGAAATTGTTTGCCATGTCTTGTGACTGAGCTAGACAGCTACTATAACACTGATCAAGATTTCCATAGTATTGTTTATGGTAGTGTCTTCAGCAGCAGGGGAATCTTTGTAAGAGCTCTAATTTAAGAATACTTTAAAATTAGATGAACAAAATAAATATTAATGTTGGGTGACTATAGATGAAAAAGGCTTAGCAGCAAATTAGGGAAGTGTCATTAAAAAACAATGATTCTGGGTAAAATAACCATTTAAAAACAAATTTTGTATGGCATTAGAACCAGCTCTTTTTCAGCCACAGTGAAATTCATTTCTGGTTGAGCCAAAGGTTTTTAAGCAGCTCCCTTCTATTTTTTTTCCAGCATCTCCAGCGACTCGGATCACCCTAGACTGGAATTAAGTTTTTGGATCTTGTGTTTAAAAGCTTCCTAGATGCTATACAGAGCCTTGCAGCTTGCAGAGCCTTCATGGCCTCTGCTGAGAGGAAATTCTCAGCTAACCCCAACAGCTCTCCCCTCCTCTGTTTGCAGAGGTTCTCTCTGTATTTTCCTTGTTTTGTAGCAGCTGCAGTCTCTCCACTCTGCCACTCCTGGGCTCTGCAATTTGAAAAGGTGAATTTGTTGCTCCTGGAGATTTGTACCTCACCGCATTCTAGGAAAGTGAGATGGGTGTTGTTCCCACTAGAGGCTGAGATAGTCATATCGGTGACATTTAGCTGCCAGAGCTCGGAGAAGCATTTTTGGCGTTAACAAGCTCTTGTCAGCCCCTGGTGCAAGCAGACCTGTGCCATGACAAACTGCAGCAGAACTGTGACCATTTCTGAGGCCACGTGGATGAAAGCAATCCTTTCACATTGCCCAACCTGGCAGGATGTCCGTCAGTGGGAGGAAATTTTCCTCAGAGCAGCTTATCTGTCAGGGAGATTCTGTTTGTGAGTTCGGCCGGACTGGTGACATGCCTGGCGTAGCCCTTTGACTTTGGAATGTATTTGTTAATTAGGAAGTTCCATTTAGAGAATGAAATCCAGGCAGTGCGTCTAGTCAACAAATAGGAGTTTGGAACAAGACAGAGGTGCAGGCTGGGTGCTTGAGTTTCAGGAATCTCAGAGCCAATGAAAGGTTGCATTCACACTGTCCCCTGGGTACAGGGACTGGGGCAAATCTGTGCCCTTCAGTATTTCCCCACAGTGAGTGCTTGATACATACTTGGTAAATAAGTGAATGAAATGTGTAACTATCAGATACCGAAGACATTTAGAGGGAAAGAGGAGAAGACGATGTTCTCTCCTGTTCAGTGCCCGTGCCAGGCCTCTGGGGGAGGTCATGGCCTGCAGGCTCTGATAGATGGATGCAGCAAGCAATGGTACATCTGTGGTGTTTCCAAGGTGACTCAGCTCTTTAACTCCCACCAGAGAATTAGAAAGAACTGCAGAACTGATGAATGTGGAGAGGCAAATTCAAAATAAGGGATTCAGTTTTCAGTATTTGTTTTCCAAACTGCACGAACACAGGAGGGCAGGGATCTGACATATAACTGTGGATCAGAATTGCCCGGGTGCCTAGGCATGGTCTGTGAAGTTTGTTTTGAAGAAACGGATGTTTACTATTTAGACTGATAAAATGTGATGTAAGCTGTGGCCGGGCAGAGCAATGGCTGCTGTCGGAAAGTCTGTTCCGCTTTGGATATGGAGTGAGACAAGGGCTCCCTGCTCCCGTGTGTTCACAGCCTGGCTACAGTCAATTCTGCCCTGTATAGTTGTGGCTGGATTACGCTGTTGTTTCGAAATGAATGTGAATTTGGGTGAGACTATCAAGATAATATTCCCTGGGAACTGGGCAATTAAATAAAGATCATGTTTGAAACACAGTCTCTAGACATGAATTCAGAAGGAGAAAGAGAGAAATGAGACATGGGTCACTTCTTTTAGATATGGTAACTTGTGATGGTGTGTCTCTTGTCACATACCACCCCCTGCCTCAACACACAGACCCATGCAATACCCTATACTGGAGTTCCTGAACTGTCTTTAAGGGGTCTTCACCAAGAGACTTTCTTCCTTTCTTTTTTTTGATGTTGAGGATTGAGCCTAGCAAGACCAAGGCAAGCGCTCTATGATAAAGTCACATTCCCAGGTCATGGTTTTTTCTTTTTGGGGAAAGGTTTTCATATGACTCAGACAGGCTTAACCTCATTAAACAGCCAAGAGTGACCTTAAGCGTCTGGCCTCCTGTTTCTACCTCCCAAATCCTCAGCTTATCATTGTATACCACCATGCTTGTTTTGTATGATGTCAAGGATCGAACCTGGGGCTTTTGTGCATTCTAGGTAAGTACTCTACCAACTGAACTGCAACCCTGGCCCTCAAGAGAATGCCTTAAAATCTGCTAACAGTGTGTGATGAGCTCACTTTTGATCTCAGGCCTCTGGAGAGTCAGTGAGCAATCATCGGATCAGAGTCACGACAGTTCTATGTCAGGATCCAATGCGGATAGGTACAAAGTGACAGCTACAGAGGAAGAAATGGCTTGAGCTGTGATGGGCTGTCCAGAGATGAATTCAGAGTTTACAGATCCCCCCCCCCTCCTTGTCACTCACCTTAAGGAGAGCCCTTTCAAATTGTCAAGGCTAAGAAAATAACTTCCCTCCCTTGTGGCTATTTAGCTGCTGTTTTTGTAGCTCACGTAAGAGCTACTGACCGGCTCAGGTGTAGAGTCCAGTGTGAGTCTTTAATAACAGAAGTCATAAGGCTTAGCATTTACCAAAACCCCTGCATATCCTTAATTGGACTGTACTCAAGAAAATGTTAAATTCGACCCAACACATTAAGTCTGTGCCATGGGAAAGTTTTGAGTCAGTGTTTGGGGGTGCCGGTGTTTATAAACTTGAAGGAACTTTAAAGGGGGAAGGCTGATCTATACAGTTGCTAATGGGATGATAAAGTGTAGTCAAGGTCAAAACATAACATTTGGTCAAATCAATTACCTGCAAAAAAATGTCAAATGTATTTGGGGGCTGCTTCAACTCCCATGCTTGTGACAGTCGCTCTGCAAAGGGAGTGATGGCTAAAGTAATCACTGTGACATGACTGGACTCAGAAACACTTTGTGAGTGCTCCTGTGTCAGGTGTTTGGACAAGGCTTTATAGAAATTCACCTCGAAGTGGTTTTGTCTTCTGGATGGAAGCAGACGCATAATTTGCAATATTCAGCAAATTTAAACACCTTCTAAAATTAATTTTAGTTTAATTTTAAAATTAAAACACCTTCTCCTTGTTAACAAAATGAGTAGCCCTTTCAAGATGACAACCGCAGGAGATTAAGCCAACCGTGAAGCCTTCCTAAGCATGTGTTGCCATGCAGTTGTACAGGTTGTGTGCCTCTAGAGCTCCTGCTTCCAGATGCAGGGAAAGGCATGTCTAGCTGCAAGGGAGAGGACGGGCAAGGGACACTTCAGAAGCAGGAGTTACTACATGTGACAGTCATGAAGCAAAGGTGTCTAAGGACACTCTGGTGATGAAGTTCTGAGTAACTCAGGGTGCACATGACAACCCCCCCCCTCCCCGTGCTGACGATAGGAAGTTACTGGCAGTGCCTTTCAGTCATCGGTGGAGCTTGAGAACACTCAAGATCATTCACTTGAAGAACGACATGTTCTGTGACCACTTTCACAAGAGCAGCTCAGAAGTCTCACGTAGGATGAAGAACAAGGAAACTGGCAAGCTTTGCTAATCAAATTTCCTTTCTCCTAGAACTTGCATAGGGACCTCTCTCTGTATGTTTAGTGTGCATAAAAACAGCATCCAAACATGGAAAAGCAAAGCTCAGGTTACAATGTATCCAAAGGACAAAGGTATCAGGTGTACTAAGCCAACCGGTATACCTCTTTACTGTGTTCTGTACAGCTGATTGAGAGGTTATTTTTATGATAGGTTTGAGACATTCATAATATTATATATATATATATATTCCATATTTTCTCCTGGGTATCATTTTTCTAGTCTCTACTACTCTCCCTGCTTCCCTCTCCTTTTCCATCCTCTTTTCCTTTTTTGTTGTACAAGGACTCAGCTACATAACCCAGGTTGGGCTGAAATTCTTGCCTCAGTCTCGTGGGTTTGCAGGCATGCACCATTAAGATCTCTTCCTTACTTGTCAATTCTTGTTTACCATTGAAGGTCCTGGATCTTTTGAAGCTTTTACATATTATCAACCCTGCTTCAAGATGCCACACTGTGTACCGATCTGCCAATATGTTTCATTGCAAGCTGGACTCACTTGCTGGTAGGCCTGTTTTCCTCCCTTAGGAAAGATCCATCAGAAAGGAAGGCACTGGATCTTATTAGTATATGTTTGTGTTTCCTTGGGACCAAGGATTCTGTGCACATAGCTATTTCTTGGGTTGAATAAAAGATTCAACCCAAGAAACCAGAACAGGACAATTTGGGGACAAATGCTCTGTCAAATAGCTTCAGACTCAGTACAGCTGTATTCTACCAAATCTCAACCTTCAGATGCAGGGCTAACAGAAGCTAAGAAAGCAAGACGAATTAATATGGATGACAAGGGATAGCACATTAACTCCCAAGGAGGATCTAGATGGCAGTCTTTTCCATACTAAGTTTGAAACAGAAATAAACAAATTTAAACCCTCCTCCATAGAAAAGTAACACGTGAATTATCATCAAACAAAATGATAATTTAAAAAGTCTGCCACAGGAAAGAGTGTCACTGTAATGCAGGTTGCTACTGTGCATTGTGACCTGTAGGTAGAGGTCTCAGCCAATATGAGCATCTTTTTAAAAAATATTTATTTATTTTGTATACAATATTCTGTCTGTATGCCTGCAGTTCAGAAGACGGCTCCAGACCCCATTACAGATGGTTGTGAGCCACCATGTGGTTGCTGGGAATTGAACTCAGGACCTTTGGAAGAGCAGGCAGTGCTCTTAACCACTGAGCCATCTCTCCAGCCCCCAATATGAGCATCTTTTAAGCATTTCAGGGCCCAAAAAAAGTTTCAAGAACCGTTGAGGTCTAAATGTTACAATTCCATTTTGAGATGTCCCAGTTATTCTTGCAAATTTTCAGTCTCTCTAAGATTGTACCAGCGCCTAAGAGGAATTAAAATATTTCATGTTTTCATCTTTGTGTTTGGCACCTACACAAAGAATGGAATTGGGTTATTACCCTTTAAAAGAAAAACAGGCCGGATAGTGTTGGCACATGTCTTTTTTTTTTTTTTCAAGACAAGGTTTCCCTGTGTAACAACCCTAGCTATCCTGGCTCTTACTCTGTAGACCAGACTGGCCTTGAACTTACAGGGACTTGCCTGCCTTTGCCTCTGGAGTGCTAGGATTAAACGCATATGCCACCATGCCTGGCCTCACAAAGTGAGTTCCAGAACAGTCAAAGCTACACAGAGAAACCCTATCTCAAAAAGCAAAAACAAAAACAACAACAAAACCCCCACAAAACTCAAAAAGACAAAATAAACAAATGAAAAAACAAGCAAGCAAACAAAACAAAAAACAAAACATATCTTCTCCCTGAGCTAACATCCACATCTATGGCTTTTAGCCCAGTTATTTAACCATCCCTAATAACTGGTGAGCCCAGTATTTTCCTAAGGCTGTGGCTTGGGAGTTCCCTTTGTGGAGACTAAGACTGAGCTGCCTATAGTATTTCATTTATGTTTTCATACTTCCCAAATGACTCCTTAATGTGCAGTGTTCTCTATGACATCTTATCAATGTTCCCATCTCACTTTCGGATGCCCCGAATGTGCCAGGATGACGGTGTGCCAGGTACTGTCCTGTAAATAGGGTCCATTAGAGTCCATATGACAGATGACATGACGGGTCTCATTTGGCAGAAGGGAACACGGGCTCAGGTGGGTCATTTCTTTTTTTATTTTATTCATCCATTTTTTTATATACCAATCCCAGTTCCCCGTCCCTCCTCTCCTCCTGCTCCCCACTTTCCCCCACCCGCACCCATCAGCTCTTCAGAGAGGGTAAGGCCTCCCCTGGGAAGTCAACTAAGTCTGTTCTATCATCTCCTTAAGGTGGAACCAAGCCTCTCCCTCCCCCCCCCCTCATTCCTAGGCTGAGCAAGGTATCTCTCCATAGAGAATGGGCTCCACAAAATCAGTTCATGCATCAGAGCTAAATCCTGGTACCACTGCCAGCAGCCCCATATGCTTCCCAAGCCACACCATTGTCTGTATTCAGGGGCCCTAGTTCAGTCCTATGCAGGTTCCCCAGTTATCAGTCCCGAGTCAGTGATCTCCTTGTGGGTCATTTCTAAAGTCACTAGTCAGGGCAAGTCACTTTTTGTTTAGTACATCTTGGGTCACACTGTTTGCAGTTTAAGTGTTGACAAGATAATAGCAAGCCCCCACCCCCAACCCCAGTTCCAGCCAAATGCTCTCTGAGAGATGCACCCTGAGTACCTGCTGCATTTTGACTAGGTGCCAGTATCTTTGGAGAAGCACTCATATATAACAGAAGAAAGTAGTGATTGCTATTTTAAGTACAGGTCAAAATTTCTCTTATAATGGTTTTTTATTTAGCAAACACTGTAATAGGCCATTTTTGGGAGAGGAAGGTAATTCTACAGAAAGCCTGGGTGGGAAATTTTGGGGTTGGATAAAGGAAGGAGTAATAAGGACAAGATAGAATGTTGGAGCCTAACAGGGGAGATGATTATGATACCCACGAAGGGGAGACAATGGCCAGGGACTTGAGGAACAGCTGTTCTGCCGGGACTTGTTCACCTGACTGAGCCACAATGTAGTCCCTGAGGAGACCTCAGTGATGGTTCTGTGTGCTGGGCAGTTTCCACCAAGGTGGAAGGCAGGCCAGAGAAGGTGGTTGTCAGAGCTGGAGTCTGTCCATGGAGGGATGGTTCTTGTATGGAAGAGCAGGACAAAGTCTCTCCACTCCGAGCAAAGGCACCCTCACTTGATGGTGAGGTGGTCCTGACACAGCTCCAGGGGCAGGGCCTGATCAGGAAGCTAAGACAAGGCATGAGGAACTCAGTGGGCAGGCACAGATGAAGCCAGGCTGAAGCATGTTGGCCCCATTAGAAGAGCTGATGTGGTGGTGTAGCCGTCGTTCACAGATGTGTAGTTTGAGGTATAAATCTTGTGCTCAGACTCGCTTTTCTCATTAGAGAAGAGTCACAAGCTAGACACCATAGCGTGAGGTTCTGACTAGGAGCTCTCTGGTGGTCTGGAAGCTTTTTTTTTATTTTTTATTTTTTTGGTTTTTGAGACAGTTTCTTTGTGTAATAGCCCTGGCTACCCTAGAACTTTCTTTATAGACCAGGCTGGCCTCAAATTCACAGAAATCTACCTGCCTCTGCCTCCCAAGTGCTGGGATTAAAGGCATGCGCCACAATTGCCTCGTGATCTGGAAGCTTTTTTATTCTTATGTTCCTTGTAGCCTTTTGGCAGCTCCAGTATTTCCTAATGAAATTAATTAATGGACACATCTGGAGGTTTTGGGGAATGTTCTCAGAGTTTGGTTCTTGGGGCCAACACAGTCTGCCTGGAAGCCTACAGCTGAGGGGCTCTGAGAACATCTCTCTGATGTCATTGGTCATCATATTGACTCACATTGCTTGATGAGAACAGGAAAACATGTGGACAGATGGGGGAGCCCGCTGGTGAGCTGAAGAGCCAAGCTGGACCCCCCTCTTCCTCTTCTTTTCCTTGTTCCTCTATCTCTCCCACCTTTCTTCCCGCTCTTAACCACTCCTCCTACCCCTCCCGTCTCCTTTCTCTTTCCATTTCTTTCCCTTCCCTTTCTTTTATTCCCCTACCCCTTGCTTCAAACATTCAGAGGTCTTGGAAGACCAAGTTGGATTGGTTGAGGTTGGCTCAGGTGCTTGTTTTGGCACCTGAGTAGAGCACTTTGATTGACAGTCCCAACAACCTGTGTGTCATGTGGGGAAAAGGCATTTCTTGCAGGAAGATGGGCTGTAGCGATTAGATACATGTGAAATGGATGCCAGGTGGTCTCAAACCCACAAAGTCTTTATGCTCGTTTATACACTTTTATTATGACTCTCTGGCTGCCACAAATAATCAGATGCTATTTGCTTCAGCGTCTGAAGGAATGTTCTGCATTGTGGGCAGAGGTGTGTGCCTCGTTAGCTAATTGGGCTACCAAGCTTATTGGATGTATGACCATCGTTTATTTAGTCCCAAGTCATACAGATAAATGGCATGCCAGATGGAATTCTTGTGATAAAATTCTTGAAGGTACTATATTTCATGGTTGGTTTTTTCTTTTCAAGATTTTGCCATCATTCTGCCGCACGCTTCTGTAGTACTTTGTTGTTTACCAAGGATCTTGCCAGCTTCCCACCTACCTACTATACGTCTTCTTTTTCTTCCTTACACACAGAACCTTAATTTTGTTCAGGGAGGCAATACGCTTATCCAAAAAATATTTCCCGGTCTTCTTTGGAGTTAGAAACGATCACATGACAATGAAGGAAGCGTCACTGGAAGCCTGTTGGGAACACCAGCAGTTTTAAATGTCGCATTTTGTCCTTTTTCCCTTTCCTCCCTCCTCCTCCCCCTTCTCTCTCTTTCTTCCTCTCTCCCTCCTTCATCTTTCTTCTTTTTCCTGTTTCTGGACCACCTGCGGATTTGAGTACGGAAGTGGGGGTTGATCTTCTGAGTGGCATGCGGCCATGATGGTAAAAGATATTTTCGGAAAGGTAGGGGAACCGGGGCTGTTGATGAGGTCACCACACCAGCCATGAACCACTGGTCTCCAGAATAACTGTGGTATGGAAAAGCACATACTTACTTACTTAAACTGTTGTTCACAGCTTCCTGTTAGAGTCAAGCACCGTCCTAATGAACTCACCAATTAGTTTCACTAATAACATTTTATTTGATCATTTGAGACTTGCAAACGGGAGGTGGAAGCGTTGCTTTGAGTTTTCTTTTAGAGAAGACCAGGACTTGGGGAAGTGAAGGGTTATTCGAGTTCAGAATGCAGAGTAGGTTCAGTTTGGATGGCCAGAGTGGCTCTTTTTCTTCTGGCCAGCAGTTTTTAAGTGGGTGTAGGACTGTGCCTGAAGCCAATCTGGCCAAGGCAGCAGATTATTGAAGGAGAACCTCCGACACTTTTTTTTCCCCTATGATTTTAGAATAGTACTGGATTTTAGACAAGCCAGCAAAGCAGTGCCAAGTCTTTTGCCCTGTTCCCAACAGTCTTTTAAAACGAAGGCTTGTTCTGTGCAAATGCCGATAGAGCTCTCCTTGAGCAATACTGAGAGAAGTTAAGTCAAATCAAATTGCACACTTATCGACACAGAACCAGAAATAAATGTGCCTCCTATTCAGACTCAGTTGGGACTAACAAACGGTATCACCACCAACATCATCATTGTCAGCGCTGCTACCTGGACGCTTGTGGTTCTAACAGATTGCAAGATTAGTTGATTATTCTCTAGTTACATTATGAAGCTTTAGGCTGGGTACAAGAAGACCCGTAGCTGATGATGCATAGTGCAGAAGCAGGGGAGATGCAGCATTGGAAGCAGTGGGAGATGAAAGATAGATTGGTCATCTATATTTTTGGCAGAACAGATTGTACACATGGTGATTGTACACATCAGCAATTCCAGAAACCTCTACTTTGGGAGATGGTGAAGATGTTATTAATCAAGGGTTAGGAGGGATGTGTTGGAATGAAGATGGCCGTGATAAACAGAAAAGCGAGGACATCAAGTGACTTAGGTGCCCAAATGGGACACTGAAGTCATGGATCATGTTAGAAGAGGCCATAGCAGAGGGAGAGTCATTGTAATGGGCGCCAAAGGCTTGTAGCAGCCTCCCCTTTTCTGAAGACAGCAATGTGCTGTCCTACAATTTTTCATGTCCCAGCACACCAGCCAGCTCATTACGGCATCTGCTAGGACATCCCATGTCCCATGTCTCTTTTCTCTGTGCACCTGTCTGCAGAGTCATTTGTAACTGGCTTCGAATCGCTTGATGTGTGTTGATCTGGTCTATATTCCAATGTGCTGGTAATCTCCTTGGGAGCAATTAAATCCCACTTTTCACGTCATGTCTTCTGCACACAAAGTAGTGAGTGAAAGGCTGATTTGCTTGAGGGAATCCACGCAGTCTGCTATCTTGCTGTGCTCAGTTCTTCCAAACTCTAGGGTTTGCAGTTGGAAGCTTGATTATCCAAAGACCACAGCACTTGGTTAAGGGTTGAACACATGGCCCACGTAGAACCAGTAGATATTTTTGTTAAGGTTTAGAAGCAAGCTTACTTATTAAAGGGGAAGATGTGAGGGGTGGTATTCAGTGCAGAATTTACTTAGTGTGTGGTAAACAGCCAACCTCTTATAAGACAGGGCCCTTTTTCTTTTCTCTGTAGGCCTCCAGCAGAAAGCTGGTCCCTGGTACCTGGTCTGACTCCCAACTATGTTTCTTTCATTGTGAGTGGAATAGTGTCATGTTTCAGCAATGCGACTCAAACTGAGGTCCTCAGACCTTACTCACTCTACATCAGAATCTGCATTTTAATATGACTTCCAGGGGTTTATGCGCTTGTGAGAAGGACGGCTCCAGTGACTTGTAGTCTACTTCATTTTGCAAACATCTGGCCCTGAGAGGCTGTGTTGGTGATTACCAGTTCAGTAAAGGCTCCAGAGGTTATCTGCTCTCAGGGCTCTGGGAATACATGTACTCACAGATTCTCTGACTGCTGGGTGTGATATCTGAAATTGGTCCCTCCCCAGTTCGCAGGAGGGAGGCAAAAGAGCCCCTGAATGTCTGGCTCCCACCAGGCTCCGTGTGTACAGGCAGTCTGTAGCAGGCAAAGTGCCTGCTTTCTTCTGGATATGTTAACAGCCTACTGGGTTCCTTATAGTCTGGGGAGCCTGGAGAAGGCTAATGGAGACCTGAATTCTGGGACAGTCTAGGGAATCCTCATGTTTAATGAATTCTGGGCTTCTGTCTTGCACCATGTTTGCCACGTGGATGACTCCAGAATTTGAACTTCAGAAAAAATTTTGTGCCTGTGTTGTTAGGAGGACTGAAGGCAAACAAGCAGTATATAAAGAACACTAAATGATAAATATCTTGATTTTTATTTGTGTGTGTCTGTACATGCATGTTTAATATATGTATGTGGGCACATGTGTGGTGGTCTTCACCTTAGACCTTGTTTTGAGTCAGAATCTCTGTTGTTTGCCACTATATCCACCAGGCTAGCTGGCCTTGAGCTTTTGGGACAGAACAACCCCAGACACATGCTACAGATTCTGGCTTTGCATGGGTCCTGGGATTTGAACTAAGGTCATCACACTTGCAGGGCAGGCAGTTTAACCATGAAGATATCTCCCCAGGTATAATATGCTTGTTTCTGAGCTTGTTTTCAGGTGATCAAAGTTCCGTTTGTTGAACTCTCTATTATAAATGACAATGCAGATCTTTCTCTTTAAAATTCTCCCTGATTTCTGTTCAGCCCATCCACCTATCCACTGAGAATATATTTCTACTCAAAAGAGTTTTGCACTCAAGCATAACCAACCCATGGATGGATTTTGGATGCAAAGATGGGTTCCCATCTAAGACTCACAAGTGCATGTTTATAGGCATATACACTTAACAGAAATGACTTGTACAAATTTGACAAATGCAGGGCAAACACAATGAGTCACTTCTTTTCTGTAGTTTGGAAGGTGAGGCGCTAATCCGGAAGCTGGAGAGGAACACTCTCAAGGCCCCATGGTTGCTCTGTGCCGGGAAGTGGGGCATGCGTGACTCAGCACTGTCCCTGCAGGGGAAGAGCCCTGGCACTGCCAAAGGCAGCTCTTCTGCTGGGCCTTTCGGGACACCTGAAATAACTCCAGACCTCTGGCCTTGAGCTCTGCCAGCCTCCAGCCCGAGTGTGAGTCAGTTCTCTGGGTGGCAAATGTTACGATGTCTCTCTCTCCCATAGCAGAGGCTTCCAGGACTTCCAGGCACATGAAGGTTGTTTCTGCACAGCTCCGATGAGGACATTCCAGCAGTGCCAACTTACATCTTCCCACCCCACAAGGGTCTTTTTCTTTGTTTCTTTGCTGCAGGTTAAGTGTCCTCATTTATACAATTTTTGACAGTCACATGGTTTACAACTCCAATAAATTGCAGAGTTAAGCTATTCCATACTAAACAGGGCACCTTATGGAAGATATTCAACTTTGGGGAGGGGAGGCGAGAGTATTCTGTGCTTGGCCACAATGATTATCACCATTGAAAGCAAAGAACCCTCACAGTGTGTGTGTGCATGTGCGCATATGCGTGCATGCACAGGCGTGCGTCTAAGGATACGTTCTCACAGTTAAGGAACACTGAACAATATCAAGCCTGAGCAGGGTAAACAAACAAACAAACAAACAGACAAACAAATAAACGGTGTTTCAATACTTCCAAAACATGGGATGCAGAAAAATGCTTTCTTCCCCCGGGAGAGATACCAGTCCTTTTACACCAGCTAGGCTGGTGGCTCACTTACTTTTGAGAAGCATCTTTTTATTTCACAATGGATGAATTGGAAGGCTCATCCAACCTCTAACATCCAGTGGATGATAATTTGTAACTTTGGTCCTCTGCATGGGTCCAGCTACTGGCTATGCATTATTTAATCCTTACCATGAGGGACTGAATACATACACAGCAGCCTTTGAGATTTCCATTACTCATAACCACGTCTACAAATGATGGTCAGAGAGGAGAAGTAAGCTGCTAAGGTCACACAGCTAGTAATTGGTAGAGACAGGCTCTCTCCCCTGGGGACTTACCACAAACTCTATCTCCCTGATAGAGTGGATAGTTGTTTTCATTTAGATTAACATGGCTACTGTAACTCCTGCCAAATCAAAGCTTAGAACAGGCGTGGTCATTTGACAAGAGAATGAAAGAATTATAAACTCCTTCCTTTTGTGTGAGTAATTACCAAATGATTCTTGGCTTTCTATTTTTAGGTTTTTTTTTTCCAAAAAAAATCTTCAAGTTATCCAATCCAAATACACAATTAGGATGTAATTGCTAATTTGAATCATCATTATGTATCACCTGCAATTGGAACCAAATTATCAACTTTGATGGAAATGTTCCTCTCAGGGTATGGTGAAAGAGACTACATTTTTGTGTGACTTTGAATCAGCTTGGTATAGACTGACCAGAGAAGACTTAGTTGCCTGTTTAATTGGAAGTACAGCTCTGACCTGTAGTGACCCGTTGCCAATAAAGACACACATATGAAGCTTAGTTATATGAAAGCATTGCTCTTTAGAGATCAGGCTCTCAAGTCATTGTGAAGATATCCTCTGCAGTTAATCTAGAGTAGGCTGGGAAATTAACACTCTGAGCCTGTCATCTTGCTCAATGTATATTCTTAAAAAACAAGGATTAAGGGGCTGGGGAGATGCTCAGCAGTTAAGAGCACCTGCTACTCTTCAGAGGCCTAAGATTTGATTCCCTGTACCCACATGTCAGCTGGTAAGTCCATAACTCCAGCTCTAGGGCACCCAGTGCTTTCTTCTGGTCTCCACAGGGACCAGGCATTTAAGTGGTGCACAGGTATACATCAGGCATAGCACATACATATAAAATAAACATTTAATAAAAAGGGCTAGGACATGGCTTTGTGGATGCATGCGTGCATACATTAGAGTGAGACAATTCTCATGGTCTCATGTGACAACACATTGGTCACTGTCGGGAAGACAGATGAAAATCACAGATCTGGCTCTGCATTGTGCCTATCATCAAACAACCAGTAAGCAATAAGAAGTCCAAGGATCCTTGATGGATAGTGATATTGATGGATAGTGATGACATCACAGACTCACAGGCCAAGGGTCCGGAAGGATCTGCCCAGTTGATGACTCCTTCACGAAAGAGTTCTTGACTACCTGAGTTTCCAGAGAGAAAAGAGTCTTTGTTTTCTCTTTCCAAGTCAAAAGGTAGTCTTATTTATCTGCTTGGTGCCACTCTAACCTGTTCCAAAACAGAATTTATGTAGTTTGAAGGTATCAAAGTGGTATGGAAGTCCTAAGGTCGTTGAGCACAGAACACCTGATGGCCTAACACGATAAAAACTCTTTACTAAGAGTTAGTAAGAGCAAGTAAGAGTTAGTAAGAGCAAACCCTCAACACACCAATTGCTGCTGGAGATTTTCCTTTTGGAGGTGTGGTGTTATGGAAGTAAAGAGCACAGATGGCTCCCGGTGTGGCAGTCGAGTGGTGTTGGGCTTCCTGTGATCCAGGAGATTCCTTTTCCTTGTTCTTCTGTCAGGCCTCAGTGGTTTGCACATTCCCCCTTTTTATCTGAACCCTGGACAAGAGAAACAGCCTAAGAAGCATCTTTCAGTCTCTTGCACTAAATAAATGAAACCCAGATCCACAAATGTGTATTTAAGATTTTGATTTGGAACTAAAGGGAAGGGTAAGACGCCAAGCAAATTTAGCGTTTTTGGGTGAAATGCTTCATTTCTTTGGCTCATACAGTTTTGTCAGTGCTCACAAGATACCAAAGGAGAAATTTGTTGGGCGCCAATCTGTTGGAGAAGAGGCTGTTTATTGGTTACTGGCCACTTAGCCCTGAAATAATCACACAGAAACTGTATTCATTAAATCACTGCTTGCCCCATTAGCTCTAGCGTCTTATTGGCTAACTCTTACATACTAATTTAACCCATTTCTATTAATTTGTGTACTTCATGAAGCTGTGGCTTACCAGCTAAAGTTCCCAGCATCTGTCTTCAGAGGCTCCATTGCTTCTCTCTGACTCTGCCCTCCCAGTATTCAGCTTAGCTTCTCCCCGCCTAACTCTGTTCTACCCTATTAGGTCAAGCCAGTTTCTTTATTCATTAACCAACAAAAGCAACACATAGACAAAAGGACCTCCCACACCAGAAATTGGTGTGAAAAAACCTAAAGGCTTTTAACATTAAACAGGCTTTTCATGTTTCTAAGCCATCTCTACTGTATCTTCAACCAATGGAGTTGGGATGTTGCCGTAAACTCTTCTTACTCAAGAGGTTGAACACTCCACTTCAGGCTGGAGGCAGCTCCAGCTTTGGCTGATTTCCCTGAAGAAAGAACCAGGAACCTATCTCAGCTGGTGCAAACTCAAGCCAAGAACAAGACAAGTACCCCTAGGATCCTGTGGGGCATGCAACATCAGGACGGGGCATGCAACATCTGGCTTCTTTTCCTTTCTAAGCAGTGGGTTTGATTTTACCAGTGCTTTCTTTACCACCTGACTGGATATGGGGTGAGGTGGTCATATTTATGCCAAGAATATTCTTCCATTAATCAAAGCAACATTAGCTTGGAAACTCAAATATGGACTTTTGAAAGTGTGTACATCGTGGTCAACAGAAATAAAAAGTGCTACAATGGTTTAGGGACATGGTATATTTTTTCTTGGCTGTCATGTAGTTTACATTGTGGGAACACTAATAAACGGTTCAGGGGCAGCGTGATAAATGTCACTTTGGGACAAGTTCTGGGCAGGGGAAGCTGATCCCTGCTGGAAGGTGGCCAAGAGCTTAAGAAGGTTTGGTATAGAAAGGAACGTCTATCTCTTCAGGTACCAAAAGGAAAAAGAGGAATAATATAACATGCAAGGGGGAGGACCAGGTTAGAGAATCAGGCAGGAGTGCTGAATGCAGTGTTCTGAAGCAGTGAGCAGGATTGCTGGTAGCTCCCCGAAAGCATTCTCCAGTCATTTACAGTGAAAGGAGCACCAAGTTGTGTTAAGTCCCCCGGCCTCTCAAAATAAGGACCATATCTCACAACCTTCCTTGCCACTGGGTGTGGCTCATGACTATGCCGCTATGGGGTATGTCCTCCCTCCTGATCTTTTTTACTTCACGATATGGCTAGAATATGGATGGTGTCATGAGCCTTCTGGCAATAGTCCCTGCCAAGACAAGAGTTGGGTCCTGATCCAGGGGGTATCTTAAGAGTCACGGGCCACACGTGATCAGGTGGGTACATGACAAAAAATAACCTGTCTTGCTTAATTTACTGGTACTCTGGGTCTCTGTTATAGAAAGTAGGTCTGTGTTTTAAATAATTCAAGAGGTCAGTGGTAGATGGATTCTTCTTCCACAGGTGGACCAATCTGGTCAGAGCCACCACTCTCAAGCAACTGGAGTCTGTTGGGGCAGTCAGTGGTGCTTCCTAAGTAAAAGGACAGTCACGCTGAGGAAGACGATGAGAGCCCTCTGTGCCAGAAAGCACTTGATGTATTATTTCTTGTAGTCTTTATCTGAGCCAGGTGATCTGGCTGCTATTCTTGGCCCCATCTTATAAATGAATAATGAAGTAGCTTGTCTAAAGGCTCGCGGAGAGGTTTGTTCTCTATTTTTCATGACCTCTGATACTGCTATAAGTTACCGGCCGGTTACTCCAAGCTTAGTCCCTTAATTAGAGTTTGTCTAATGTCTCATGATGGTTAAATACAGGCTATTCATTTTGACATGAATATCAAGAACACATGCTGTCTTTTGTGTCAGGAAGCACATAAGAGATAAGATTGTCCCCCAACTGATGATGTTAACTGATAACCTGTTGGTACTTGAAAGGGTTCTCTTTCCCCTTGTAACTCATAAGTATTTTATAGAGAGACACTTTGAGACCATCCACTTGTACTCATTTAATTTAGCACCCATTGATAATTCTTGCTGGAACAATTGCTATTTCTGTATTTGTCAAACAATGATTGTTCCACATCTATCATCCCTTCAATATTTATTTGAAATTCTACTGTAAAGACATGTAGGTGGACGTTTCTTTACTGCCCACCAGTTCCCAAATAACCGACAGGGAATCTTACTATTAACTATAAATGATCAGTCAATAAATAGCTCAGGCTTGTTACTAGCTAACTCTTACTTTTAAACTGACCCATATTCCTTATCTTTGCCATGTTACTTGGTACCTTTTCTTAGTACAGCATCTCCTTAGGTGAGACACACAGACCCTGGCTAAGAAACATATCCTTGTATTTATTCTTATTCATCAAAACTCTATAAGATATCATTATTATTATTATATTAGACAGCACAGTTTAGGGTGGGGTCATCTTCTTGACAATCCACAGGTAAAATTACCCAGTAGAATGGGATGTTTCCAAGAGATAAACACACTATATTACAAACAGTGGCGACCTCGCTACATCCACTCACACCACGCTAGATACCAGAGAAAGAGAGCCGCAGCAAACACGTAAAGGCACAGCAGAAGCAAAAGACATTCCAGGGTCTGTAGTCCATTGTCCTTGCCTAATTGAGACTGACCCATCAGAGGATGCCCTTCTGCTAGGCCGACACATGGAACTTCAATTACACCTCGCTGCTCCTCTGCCAATGGGATAGCAACATATATTCACACCGTGTGAAGGAATATTCCGCAAAGACAGAGCCTCATCTTCTCATATTTATTTGTCAGTTTAGTGTTTGTATCTGGATGAATGGATTCTATTGTATCCTGAAGGGAATCATGCATTTCGGCCATTACTTATTTTCCTGCTGAAACTGTCCCAGATGGGTGCATATGGCTCCTGTGTCATCCTAACACGTCCCCATCAGTGTTTGACGGTGTCTTATTCTTAACAGCTGGAAAGAGTTTAGGTTCATCTTTTACTGACTCAGACCCAGTCCTTCTTCCCAGGAACCCTGATTCCTTTTGTTGGTGGATGGCATTTATAAATTAAGGTTAGGGAGCTGGATCTGGCCATTCTGACAGAACCTCTTTGTCTCCACACAGGTGGGCTTACTGCCATTTTTCATTCTTTTCCTTCCAGTTTCTTCTGTCTTGTGGATTTATTTTTGCAGTCTGTGAGGTGTCTAGATATATGCCACCATTCCAACAGCTACAGCACAATGGCACGCACATTTATTTTCACTTACTGTGTAGCAGCAAATTATCACTAAATATTTACTGTTCTGACAATTCCTCTACTAGTCAATCAAAACTTACGTTTGGCCTAGATGAGAAGACACCCGATCCAAGATAACCTAACTCCGATGCTCCATTTACGTGTTCAGTGTAAAGATACCGGCCCCTAACTCAATTCCGCAGTGCTATTAGTTTGGATCTAGAATATGTCAGACCCTTTGTTTCCAGCTTGATGGTTATTGGGAAGGGGTGGAAGCCTTAAGGGGTGGAGCATAACTGGAGATCTTCAGGTAATGGGACATATAACAGTTTGAATTTGAACTGTCTGTCACTGGCTCATGTTCTCAGCATTTGTTCCCAGCTGGCGGTGCCATTTTGTGAGGCTGTGGAATCTTAAGAAGATGAGGTATGGCTGGGGGAAGTGGGTTGCTGGGGGTGGGCTTAGAAGCATATAGCTTAACTTTAGGTCCAACATATTCTCTGCTTCTTGGACCCTCATGATGTGAGGAGCCTTCCTCACCTGCTCCTGCCTCTGCACACAGTTATCCTTTTCCTGCCATGGTAGACTGAGGTCTTCTGAAACTGTGAGTCCTCTCATACGCTGTTTCTTTCTCTTAGATGTTTCTGTCACTAAGATGCGAAAGTAACCGATTAAAGGTGCATGTCCTTCAGGAGATTGTGGGACCCTAATCTCTGCCTTTTTCATTCTGGCTGAGATGAGTGGTTTTGCTTTGTCACGTGCTCCCCTGCCATAGGCCCAAAGCAGGGAGGTCATAGCACCACAGACTAAAACCTCTACAACTCTGACTCAAATAAACATGTTCCTTTCTAGGTCGATTATCTAGCTGGAGATCCCTCACCTAGCATGCATGTGGTCTGAGGTTCAACCCTCTAGTACCACAACGGACTGATTGTTTCCAGGATTTGCTCTAGCGACGACAGGCTGACCAACACACCAGCCACTTGTTCACATCGTTGCTCAATCACGTGCGATAAAAACCAGACCAACACGGCTGTTTGGCACCGTCACAGTCTAAGTAATTATACTTTTCATTGTGTAAAACAATAATGTTGCCACATATGTACAGCTTTGGTCGAAATTTCAATTTATGAGTTGGTAATA
Organism: Arvicola amphibius; assembly: GCF_903992535.2. Lineage (NCBI taxonomy): Eukaryota > Metazoa > Chordata > Mammalia > Rodentia > Cricetidae > Arvicola > Arvicola amphibius. The sequence goes on along the minus strand of NC_052049.1, from coordinate 161,755,732 downwards.
CATCTGTCAAGATCCTTTCCTCCAAGGAACATTGCGGTTATGTGCATAGTCAGCAGGTAATTTATGGGCGCCAAGGCCCAATCTGCCAGTGCAAGAGCTATTTTGTTCTGTTTCAGGGCAGGATGTCTTTATTTCATTTTCTATGGGTTCTTCATCAAAATCACTTGCACAGCTTGGTGAGAAAATCTGGGAACACAATTCAATCATGTTGATTTAGCCAACAATTTCCCATGCGGATAATGCAGTTAGAGCAATCATATAAATCAAAACACCCAGTTCTTATCTACAAAGACTTTCTTATGTCGTGCTTGATGTGTTTGGTGGCAAGTGACAGATGAAGACAGAAAAACTCAAGACTTTGAGAGAGAGAGAAAAGTGAGGAAGAATTCTAGTTTCTTAAGATGCAGTTTGGGGGTTACAGTTTCCTTGAACCAATTCCATAAAAGAGGAGCCATTCCTGAATGCTCCAAGCTGGGCTGCGACTACAGAAATAGCACAGCCCTCACTGTGATGACTTGACCTCACTACTTTTTGGTCTCTTTGCTGTTCAAGAGGGGCCTATAAGTAGGCCACTTACTAGACCTTGTAGAGACATGTCTCCCCTAGGGGAAGATTTGCAAAGACACCCAAAATCTCTTGGACTTCTTATATGCTTCAAGTGACCGTTTTAGCAGAAGCATGCTTCCCAGTGAGTGGTTCGACTTGACACTGTGTTCTACAAAAATAAGAGCTGGTCAGTCTTCTGGGTTAAGCACTAAAAACCCAACATGATGCTACAAGATGCCCCAGGGAAGAGCATTTCCTCAGTGAGAGCCCCTGTGTGGAGGAAGTCAACAGCTCTCACCTGGCCCAAGGCCACTTGTCTTCCTGCTGGCTCTTGCTGTTGAGGCTAACAGTCCTCAGCTCCAATTATGTGCTCTCTGTTACCTATAAAGGAAGCTCCCGTGGCCATCACGAGAGGTTTGGAGAACTTATGATTAACCCAGACCAGCTGCCTTGACAGCAAGGTGCGTTGCCCCTCAGTATCTGACAGAAGTCTAACAAGCTGCCTGGAGGCTGCCAAAGATTCCAGACCTTCCCATTTGTCTGTGACTCATGTGGTGCCACTGGTGGCAGCCATGAAGAACCCAGGAGGGGTCTCTGTAAACATTCTGTGTGCATGGAGCACAGCATTGATCTTCTCCCATTCTCCTGGGAATCCATGCCCTTCGATCTCCTGGTGCTACACCTACAGCAATAAGCCAGTAAGGCATGCATGGAGCACGCTCCATGTTGCCCTGGAGACCTGGCTGGCTGTACAGGTATGTTGTATGGCTGTGGGCCTGTGTGGGGTACAGGGAGGGGTTTGGGGACGGACTCACTTGGGGTAACCTCTGCCTGGGATGCCTTTCCTGCCATCTCAGGATGTTCCTTTTGGCCATTAAGGGATCAGATGGCCATCCTTTCTCTGAGCGTTTCCTCTGATTCCATAAGCACCCTCCCAAATTTCCTCAATTTCCCTCTTCCCTTCTCTACCCTCCCCTCCGTCTTCCCCTTCCTTTCACTTCCCTTTCTCTTCCTTTCCCCTCCCCTCCCCTCCCCTTCTCTCTCTTCCCCTCCCCTCCCTTCCCCCCTTCCCTTAATATCCTTCCCATACCTCCCATTTTTGAGAAGGAGTCTTGCTATGCAGTCTAGGCTTGCCTTGAGAAATTGTGCTGTTCCTCCAGCTTTAGCCTCCTGAGCACCAGGATTATAAGCGCGCACCATCACAGCCATCTTCTAATTTCATTTTCCTGTGACTCACACTTTGCCTGATATTTCTTCTCCCTCCCTCCCTCCCACCCTCACTCCTTCCTTCCCTCCCTCCCTCCTCCTTCTCCTCCTCCTTCCTCCCTCCCTTCCCTCCCTCCTCTCTCACTGCTTTCCTTTCTTTCTGTTTTATTATTGTTATGTTCTGTGTGTGCGTGCGTGTGTGTGCGTGTGTGTGTGTGTGTGTAGCACATATGCCATAACACATGTGTAGAGTCAAGTGTCAGTCCCTGCTTCTGCTTCTGAGACAGGATCTCTTTGATGTGTTTCCACTCCACAGGCCATGCTGACTTGCCCACGAGTGCTGGAATTCTCTGGTCTTTATTTTTCGTCTCCACCTAGGAGTGCTGGGGTTGCAGACTTTACAGTTCATGTCTGGCTTCTACTCCAGTTCTGCAGTTCTAAGCTCAGGTCCTCACACTCACACGACTATCATTTTACCTACACTAGTGCCCTCATTTTTTCTTCTTTTTCCTTTCCTTCCTTTCCTTTCCTTTCCTTTCCTTTCCTTTCCTTTCCTTTCCTTTCCTTTCCTTTCCTTTCCTTTCCTTTCCTTTCCTTTCCTTCCTTCCTCCTGCCCCCACTCTCTTTCTTTACTTTTGTTGAAAGAGAGTTTCATGATGTGGTCCAGGCTGCTCCGACATCCACTCTGTAGTTTATATTGGCTTGTGCTTGTACTCTTCTTGCCTTAGTTTTCCAAGTGCTGAGATCCCAGGCTGAGGCGTGGGCCTGTCTCCTGGACTAGGAATGAGTCTGAGGTCTCACAGAGTGCAGCCCTCACCTATGTTGGTTACAAGCATGTCCTCAGGATGTGGAACAGTGATGAAGACTCTGCCTTAGAACAAGTCTACGACACTCATGTGGCTCTGAGCATAGAGCCGTCCACTCTCCCTGGCAGAACTGAGCTTGCTTTCTCTGCTGGCATGCTGGACTCTTAGGAGCGTCTCCTGACTGATGACTCTCAGGCTTTGGTGGCTCTCTCTTCTGGAATCTTATTATTTTGATGACTCTCTCTGTAGTGGCTGAAGAGAGTCACATGACTACTGTCAGATCCCATCTGCTATGATCCCATACGTGCAGCAGTGGCAGGGACAGGCACACTGGCAGTGTATACTTGTCACACTCAAGTAACTCCATCATGTGGGGGTGCTCCTAGGGCTGCCTGTTCCTTCTGAGGGATTCTGGACAACTCTGCTGCTTTATGGAAGCTGAGAGGAAGCCTGGCATCTGACATCTCTCCTTACCCCAATTAATATCACGAAAGGGCAATGTTTATGCAAAGCCACATGCCGAGAGGCCTTTGGCTCCTAATTTAAACTATTAAAATGCCATTAAGAATTGCGGCTCACATTTCAGCCCTGTTTTCCTTCATTATTTCTTGTTGAAGAACAACCGGGTGTAAGGGAAGGCATTTTGTTTCCATGCAAGTGGGGCTCGTTTTTCATGACAGTTTATGATGCCCTTTGGTGAAATTTATCATCCCCGAAGCCAACCCCACCCCGCCACAATACCCAGGGATGGAGTTAGCAGATGCGATTTCTGTCAGCGAAAAAATAACTGCGATCGATAGGAACATACCAAGGCATTTATTTCCAATATTGGCAGATAAATTGTCATGGTCATCATGTGGAAGACAGTGTGGATTTCAGCTGCAGAGGGACTGGTGATGTTTCTATCCCAATCACTTGTTCCTTTTCAGTGACATGCCAGCTCTCACCATTCCACAGCAGATACCTCGTCTCATCGGAGGTGACATCTGGTACTTAGGTGCAAGGCGTGTTGTCCAAGAGGCGGCTTGCTTGTCACGGGAAGCTTCTCACAAACATATCGTCTGCCCACGAAGCTTGTTATTTTTGAAGTTTGGGTCCAATTTACATTTTTTTTTTTTAAAAAAAAATCAAGATTAAAACACACACACAGTTTGATCTCGGCTTTGACCTTTTAAATTGTTACAACTTTATCTTTGGCTAAAAGCGTGGAGAGAGGGGTAATTGCATTTTGTAAAAGAAGCAAGGAGCATGCACAGAGGGTAGTCGCAGCCGCAGTAATGTGTCTCTCGCACGATGGCCCGTGCTAGATGGTATAAACAAAGAAAAACAGTGATTTTGAGCATTTTTATTGAAAAGTGTGCTTAGCCTCCAGATGATGGCTGCTTGGCCAGAAGCTGTTCCCGGTCTTTTGCTTATCTTGATGTCCTGTCCCCAGCTGGGTAGAGAGTTTTCTGAAGTCACAGTTCTGGGTTGCTGCAGCAGGCCCGAGGACACAAGGCCTGGAATTCCAGTGATTCATTCATAGAGTGGGAGCTTCCTGCAGAAGCCAGAGTCCCCCCCCCCCCAGGCCATATCTTGCCAGTTTCTGAAGGAAGGATAAGTTTTGCCTGCTTTGCCTTGCTGACTCCCTACAGTTGGGGGCAGGGGTCTTTTCTGGGTTCCCCTCTTCCCGCTGGAGGAGGTGGAGTGCTCACCAAGCTTGCTCAGTGCCACTTTGTGTTTCCAGTACCATCTGCCTCCCCAGGCACCCCCGAGGACTGTGCAGCTGTCCTGGTGGAGAAACAGGTTTTTCACCTGGTCTCCTGGATTCCTGAGCCCTACTCCTGATTCTGGCATCTGCTCAGGGCAGGTTGTCCTGAGCTGTCATTAGCGGGACTCAGGAGGATTTTTCATCCAGCCATTTGCCTGAATATCCAAAGGAATGTATTCTAAAAAAATAAAATAAAATAATGATTTTCTCTCTCATGGGACCTTGTGACTTGGGACCACAAAATAAATCATCTACTGCTGTCTCCAAAGTCAAGTCTGAGCCTAGACACCTTGCTCCAACAGGGCTCTCCTGTGTCTTCCTTAGCCTCACATACTGTGCTGACCACAAGCTTCTCTTAGATATAGGGCAAAGGACACGGATGTGACTTTACACCTAGCCTTCTCACCTGGCCTTCACACCTGGCCCCCACGGACCATAAAAGGTGACTCCAGGCAACTTACTTAAGCATTATAACCTTTGACTCATCCTTCAAGGTGATGGTTCAGTTCCTACAGCAGCCCTTTTACACAGAGGATTTGAGAGTTCAGTGGAATCTGTCTGCAGGGAACTGGGTAGGCAGGATGTGACCACTGAGCACACTTCTTTCTTTCTTTCTTTCTTTCTTTCTTCCTTCCTTCCTTCCTTCCTTCCTTCCTTCCTTCCTTTCTTTCTTTCTTTCTTTCTTTCTTTCTTTCTTTCTTTCTTTTCCTTCCTTCCTTCTTTCCTTCCTTCCTTTTGATTTTATTGAGTTATACATTTTTTCTCTGCTCCCCTCCCTTTCTCTCCCCTCCCCCTTCAACCCTCTCTCATGGTTCTCATGCTCCCAATTTACTCAGGAAATTTTGTCTTTTACTACTTACCACGTAGATTAGATCCATGTATGTCTCTCTTAGTGTCCTCATTGTTGTCTAGGTTCTCTGGGATTGTGATTTGTGGGCTGGGTTTCTTTGCTTTATGTTTAAAAACTACTCATGAGTGAGTACATATGATAATTGTCTTTCTGGGTCTGAGTTACCTCATTCCATATGATGTTTTCTAGCTCTATCCATCTGCCTGCAAATTTCAAGATGTCATCATTTTTTCTGCTGTGTAGTACTCCATTGTGTAAATGTACCACATTTTCCTTATCCATTCTTTGGTCGAGGGGCATTTAGGTTGTTTCCAGGTTCTGGCTATGACAAACAAAGCTGTTATGAACATAGTTGAGCACATGTCCTTGTGGTATGATTGAGCATCCTTTGGATATATACCCCAGCGGTATTACTGGGTCTTGAGGAAGGTTGTTTCCTAATTTTCTGAGAAATCTCCATACTGATATCCAAAGGAGCTGTACCAGCTTGTGTAGCAAGGAGAGCAGGGGCCCTTTGTCCGGGCCACCCAGCTAGCTTACACCCGAAATAACCAAACAGAAATTGTATTAATGAAATCACTGCCTGGCCCATTATCTCTAGTCTCTTATTGGCTAACTCTCACATCTTGATTTAACCCATATCTAATAATCTGTATGTCACCACGAGGTCGTGGCTTACTGGGAAAGATTCAGCATGTCTGACCTGGTGGATCCATGGCGGCTCTCTGACTCTACTCTCTTCCTCCCAGAATTCAGTTCTGTCTTCTCCACCTACCTAAGTTCTGCCCTATCAGGCCAAGTAGGTTTTTTTTTTTATTGATTAACCAATGAAAGGAACACATAAACAGGAGGCCCTCCTACACCAAGCTTGCACTCCCACCAGCAATGCAGGAGTGTTCCCTTTACCCCACAACCTCTCCAGCATAAGTTGTCATCAGTGTTTTTGATCTTGGCCATTCTTACAGGTGTAAGATGGAATCTCAGAGGTGTTTTGATTTGCATTTCTCTGATGACTAAGGATGTTGAACATTTCCTAAAGTGTCTTTCAGCCCTTTTAGATTCCTCTGTTGAGGGTTCTCTGTTTAGGTCTGTACCCATTTTTTTCCTTGAGTGATCTGTGAATTGAACTGGTGGCGACTGCACAGTTGTTGGAGGAGTATAACTGCTTCTCTTTCCAGGACAAGTCCTGGCGGTCACTCTGTGATGCTTCTGTTGCTCCATGGCGTATAGCAGGCTTTCCTTGGACCACTAGCCCCCAAATCATGACATGGAGATTTATTATTAATTATGACTACTCAGCCTTAGCTTAGGCTTGTTTCTAGGTAGTTTTTTTTTTTTTAACTTAAATGAACCCATTTCTGCTAGTGCTGCTCTGAGCCTTGTTTACCTCATCTATGTACTGTCCATCCTGCTTCCTGCTTCCTCTGTGTCTGTCTGTCTGTCTGGCCCCTGACTAGCTGGCTCCCAATTGGCTGGACCTGTACTGGCTGGCTGGCTCCTCTTTTCTCTCTGCCTGCCAGCTCTGCCTAGCTATCAGTTGTTCAGCTTTTTAAAATTAGACTGATCAGGTGTCTTAGGCAAGCAGGGTAAAAGAGCAGCACATCTTTACATAGTTAAACAAATATTCTATTCCATAACGTTTCTCCCTTTTTGTCTAAATAAAAGGAAAGGTTTTAACCTTAGTAGTGATGGTTCTGTTGTTCTGTGATGACTCATACACTATAGTTTTATTTCCTTCCTGACCATTGCTGAATGATATTCTTGCTTTCCTAGTTTTTTTTTTTTTTTTTTTAAAATAAATGAGAACCTTAGGCCCAAACAGCTAATTTTTTTCTTTCACCATATGGTACACCCTGGTGGAGGAGAATGTTAACTACTCATTCCTAACATCACAATCTTAAAATCAAATTTGTGATGATTCTAAAGAATGAATAAAACCCATCCAGCACATACAGGCATGAAGGAGGCACTCAACAAACAGGAATGGCAACTACCTTAGCCATGGTTGAAAACTGCGTGGCTGTTGTTTTTAGTGAGAATAGCAGTTCGATAAGTATGAGATCATCCTTGCCAGTGGCCAGTCCTGTGTGGAGGAGGAAGAAAAGCACACACACCCTGCACCTGTTGCTCTAGCTTCCTCAGCCCACCAGATAACCCTACCTCTGCCAAGGAAATCTGAGGTGTGGGCAAGTCTACAAGTCTTGGAACTTGACAGCGTGAAGATTGAAGCCTGAAACACAAGGCTTGTGACCCCAAACTCCGGAGTTGTTCCCAGATTGCTGACCCAGACTTCTTCTGCATAAGACCAATAAATTATTATCCTCGAAGCCCTTGCCTGTCAGGTTTTCTCTCATGTGCAGCTGACTGTATTTCTAACTGGCACCGATAGCTTCGGTATCAATGGTCTGCAGACACACAAACTTCACCCTTTGAAAGGGCTCTGGGGTTTATGGGAAAACAGAGCACATATGAACAGATAATGAAAACAATATACAGTCTTTCTCAGTAGGCAACTGGCTTTTCTAGCTACTGCTTTGTCTTAAATTATGGCATCTGGCCTCCTGTGTCTTTTGATTCTTCAAAAAAATTAATTGAAACAACTCATTGTAAGGAAGCAGATGCTCCTGTGTCCGGATCTGGCTAGGCTCTGTTCTCTTCTTTGGCCTGATTTCTTGTCCTGGCTCTTCCTTTTGGTCACATCCCCTGGCTTCCTCCTGGCACCATTTATCATATAAACCCGCTGCCCAGCAGTTATGGTTTCAGAAGCAGCTATTGTCCACCTTGACAGCTATGAATGACTTGACCAAAAGTGAAGAGAGTGGCCAGAGAAGCCATGGACAGTCAGATTTGCTTTTCTTGGCTCTTTAGAAGGAATTGAGTGACCAAAGTGTTCCAGGTTACTGAATTTTCTCTTTCCCCTGCTTGGTGCAGCATCCGGTTTCCTGGATGAAAAAGAGGGAAATGGTTTCAGAAAGAGGAACATGGCTTCCAAAAGAGGGACACGGCTTCAGAAAGAGAACTATAGTTGTAGAGGACAGGATGGTCTCAGAGAGGGATGTGGTATCTGGAAGGATGTGGTCTCAAGGAGAGGGACATGAGCCCAGGGAGAGGGCCATGGGCTCAGGGAGAGGGCCATGGGCTCAGGGAGAGGGCCATGGGCTCAGGGAGCGGGCCATGGGCTCAGGGAGAGGGCCATGGGCTCAGGGAGAGGGACATTGATTCAGGGAGAGGGACATGGACTCACGGTGGGACATGGGCTCAGGGAGAGAGACAGGATTTCTTGCAGCTCCCAGTTGAGTTGTATGCTCCTCACCCATCTCCTAGTGTTCTTCTGGAAAAAAAATCATCTTCAACCTCTTCCATTCACCAGCAAATGGGGACTCTGCTGCCTGCTCTGTGTCTACACCTGCCTAGAGAGTTCCCTTCCAGATGAGGTCAGGTGGAGCAGTGTGGTGGCTGTGCAGAGGGGCTGGTGGTGTTTGGGAACTACTCTGGCAGTGTGGAAACTAACCCCCTTCTGAGCCCTGCCTTTTCCAGCAAACATAATCAGATGCTGAACGAACCACACCAGTACCACCTACCTGCAAACAGTCAGATGAATGAAGAAACTAAGATAAACCAGGCCTCCCAAAGGTGCCTCATTGTCCCTGATTTCCAGCGCCATGGCCCCATGCAGGGGCCCCACCCTCATTTGTATCCCCGTGGGAGAAGGGACTTTCCCCTGGTCCCGGGTTTCACTTCCCTCACCTCTTCGTCCTTGTGTTATTTATGGGAAGGCTCTGGAGCTGGTTGCCAAGGTACTTTCAGTATATGCTTCGGAAGTTTTATGAACCTCAATTGAATTTGATTTTTTTTTTGTCTCCTCAGTCCAGGCCTTTTAACTCATTTCTGGATTATAACCCTGGGTCCACTGAAGCGGCCCCTCTGCTCTCCCACCATCTGCTCGAGTTCTTCGTGCCTCGGCATCTGGGATGGGGCATATTGCCTGGCCAGCTTCTCCACTGTGGGTGAGTCCCCTTCGAAAGTGAGTCTGCCTCCTCTCTGGGAACCTCCCTCCTACAGTGCTGAGCTGACTCAAAGTGCTCAAAGATCACAGGCAAGGAGGTGGGACTAGAAAGGATGGCTTTGTGGTTAAACGTACTTACTGGTTGCTAGAGGACCTGGATTCTGTTCCCAGAACCCACGTTTCTGCTCCCATTCACTGGTGGCCAGTTCTAGATGATACAAACCCCTCTTGGGACCTCTGTGGGCTCCTGCATGCACGTGGTGTACAATGAATATACTCAGATACATTCACATACAGTAAGTAAATAGATATTTTAAAAAGTCAGAGGCAAATGAATTTGCGAGATGTCTGCAGGTGAGTAGGGAGTGTGAGGCACCTGCTTGACAACCAGATGAGATGCACAGAATGGTCCAAGCACACTTGTCATTACTGTTGGCCTCTTCAGTACCAAAGCATACATTTTAAATGTATCTATCTCATGGTGGAGTCGGAGAGAGCCGGTCCTGGGTGAGTCCCAAATGGGGGCAGGTGTCCCCCATTCCTCACTCCTTTTCTTGACATCTAGAGGTTTGGAATTACCAGGGAGTGCAGAGTCCGTTGGAGATGGGCTATGGTGGTTAGAGCTGGGTGACAGTGGTCCTGCTGGGAAGGACCCAAGCGTGTCCTACCTGGGTAGGATTTATGTGTCCCTGGATGCTCAGCCTCCTCCCCTTCCCCCACGTTTTCCAGATTAGGCTTTCTATCCCCTTCCTATACACCTGCCTGCATTCTCCAGGTACACCCTCAACCGCAGAAGGCACCGCAATGAGGTCAACAGATTCTGCCCTCCCGGGTCATCCCAGGACAGTGGTCAATCTTGGGTGTCTTCCTCAATCACTTCTCCACTTTGTTATTTCGTTATTTCTCATTTGAACCTGGAGCTGAACAGTTGGCTAGACTGGCTGTCCAGAGCTCCAGGACACATGTCTGTTTCCACAGTGCAGGAATTACCGTCATGTCAGGGAGCTCAACCGTTTTCCTTAGGTACTGCAGATCTGAATTCAAGATTCTCATCTGTGCAGCAAGCACTTTCTGCCTGAGCACCACCTACAGTCCCTTCCATATATTCCATTATTGATTCTGTATGTTTTATTTTATACTTTATTTAACCTCTTATTTAAATATAATTTTCATTAATAGATAAGATTCCTTTGAAACCTCCTGCATATTCATTATTGTGTTTATATGTAGTTTTTTTCTAGAATAGAATAGAATTGATTTTTTTTCTCTAGACTGGAATTTCTAGGTCAACTGTATACGTAGTCACAATTTTGATAGCTGCCATCCAGAAGCTTTGCCATAAAAGCTTCATCAGTTCTTAGTTTGCCCACCCCCCATGCCTGTTCCAACAGAACAGCCCACAGTTCAGTCCTCTGGCCATTTGGTGATTTTATAGGCACCTAAACATGTTTTCCACTGAAAGCTGCCAAAACAGTTGTGGTTTTCTGCACCAGAGCTGAGCCTGAAGGACTGGGCTGTGAGCCCATCACCTGGCTTCGCTGTTTAAAACACTTCTGTGACTGGTAAATACAGTCCACCCTGGAACACAAATCACCTCCCTAAATCCTGGGTTTACTCGCAGCCAGTCCCATTTTCCCCAGCTTTGGGCTAATCGTGACTCAGCCTGCCTATCCTCATCTTTAGGGTTCTGTCTCTCTTCTACCTGGTCAGGGGTCTCCTCTGCTTCCTCACATCCATCCTGAGCTCACATGTGTGTCTTCCACTGCTTTCTTGTGTGATGTGATGTGGTACCTACCCAGACACATCTGTCTTCAGCTATCTAATTCTCTTCTTCTTAGCCACATCCCTATTTCTGTCTGTGCATAGAGAGCTGGCCTGGCCTGGATCTGCCGTACAACGCATGCCCCCTCCGCCCATGCCCTTTCTGTGCAGTTTGCTCTGGGGCACCTGTTGCTCTGGAGGGAATTTTACATCTGCTTAGACCAGAATGGACAGTGTTCTTGGTAACCATTCCACACCCTTGCTTTTTGTTCTCATAAGCACTAGGATGGGCGTGGTACCACATCTTTTTTTTTTTTTTGTACTCTAAAATGTTTCCAATAAGATTAAAAAAAGGGTATTTATTGAGTACCTACCATGGATGAAGTTCTTTCTTAACCATGACACTGGTTAATATTCACAACCAACCTTGGAAAGGTACCTTCATGTTTCAGATATGAAACAAATTGCCCTTGAGAACTTTCCTCAATATAAATTCAGATATTAATTGAGAAATTCCTCCAATGAAAGCTTGAATATGCCAAAGCACAGTACCGAGTTCTTTCTAAATACACCAAGTGAACAACTCCCTTCGGGAGCTTCAAACTGCAGAGCTGCATTGTGCTGAACACCTCCCAAGAGAGCTCATTCATTAAGACTGAAGCAGGGCCCATCTTCCTGAAAAGATCCTTTGAGGCCCAAAGGTTCACAAAGTTCTACCTCCTCTTTTTGCATACCAAAGCATCCTTTTGGGCTTTAAATATCTACTTATTTTATTTTTGACTTTTTCCCCCACCCTCATCCCCTTTGCTATTGAAATGGTTCTTTCCAGGTCACCATGCTGCTCTCATGTCTCCTTTCTGTGTGTGACTCACTGAGTCCAGCTAGAGATTGGCTTGCATGAGTATGGCTGAGGCTATAACTGGAGAACGGACAGCTCATCAGGGGCCTCACCACTGAAGAAAATGACATCCCTTCCCCATAACCACGCACTGACTATAGATCTTCATGGGCCCATCCCTGTCCATGGTGAAGTGCCGATTGTCCAGTCTTGCAAAGATCTGATGCAAGTGACCATAGATGCTCTGAGTTCCTGAGTGCAATGACTCTGTCACATCCATAAGATGGCTTTTTTGCTGCATATGTTCTTGTCCCCTGGCTCTTACATTCTTTCTACCCTCTTCTGTGGTGTTTTCTGAGTCTTCGTGGTGTGACTTGTCTTATTTAGGGCTGAGTACATCACTGTCACTTATTCTAGGCACTTCGACCACTTATGAATCTCTTTCTTGACCACTGCCCAAGGCGGTTAGAAGTTTCTCTGACCACGGATGAGAGCTGCTCTAATCTATGGACATGAACATGAGCACTGGGGTGGCAGTTAAACAACAAGGCTGTTTTTCAAACTGTAGTAGCAAGTTCCCCTCCTAGGGCCTCTATGGCTACTGATCAGCTTCCAGGTATTAGTTTCCTTCTTCAGAGTAGACCTCAGATCCAATCCAAAAGCAGTTGATTATCCCCATAACAGGTGGATATAACAATTGCAGATTGCTATTATTGCTCACAAGGTTCATATTTGGGTAAGACTTTTAATGTCCCCCCCCCACCAGCAGCCTGTATATCCCTTTCCAACACTAGCAAAGCATCCCCTAGCAAGGAGGAAGCTTCTAGTTCAGTTACAGCTTGGTTTCTCTATGTCTGATGATTGAAGTATATGGTGTCTTCAGCAAAGAATCATACATTCAAGTTCTGGTGGGCAACCAAGAACAATGACAATATCATATATTATAAAAGCAACCTGTCATTTGGAAATCTTTGTAGGTTTACAAAGGAGAAGCAAAAATAATGCAGAAAGCTCCCATATAACTTTTATTAGGTTTTCCCAATGTTTTACCTTACATAATTACAATTAGAAAAACGGAGAAAGCAATGCTGGTGTAGTATTAACAAAATATAGCTTATTAGTATTTTTAGCAATTTTATTTTACATATACCGTTCCTATTTTAGAATCTCATCCAATTCACTGGTGGAAACACTGAAAGAATTTCTTTCATGCTGAAGTACTTCTTCTATTCAAATAATATTGGAAGTTGGAGCCCAAGCAATGAGGCAAGAAAAAGAAATACAAGATATTCAAGTTGGAGAGGAAGAAATAGATTTTTTTACTATTCACAGATAGCATGACTTTATATGTGAAAACTCTGAAGATTGCAGAAAAAGACAAATAACTAGCAATGAATCCTGGAGTTGTGCTAAAAGTTGAGCATACAAAGCTAATTATACTTCTATACAATGACAATGAACAATTTGAAAACAAATTCTACTTACAACGGCATCAGAAAGAATAAACTTCTCAAGAATACATTTACCACTGAAACAAAAGACTGATTCATTTATTATCATCTTTTAATGTGTTTTGGATATTTTAAAAACTAAATTTATTAGTTATTATATCATAAATGTTAACAACTTGAGTTAATGTCATGTCTTGATACACATGTACATTGTACAATGTTTAGATCAGGGTAAACTTACCTGCTCAAGCAATGATCATATTATTACGATAAAACTTCCAAAATCCTTTCTTCTAGTGTTTCAAAGACTTTTACACTAAAACTACAAAATGCTGCTGAAAGACATCAACAAAGATATTAATAGATAGGAAGACATTCTGTATTTGTGATTGGTAGACTTCATATTAAGGTGTCCATACTTGTCTAAAGAGATCCACAGATTCAATACCATTCCTGTCAAAATCTCAAATGATATTTTTTTAAGAAATAGAAAAGGGAGTTCAAAATTCATGTAGTTGATAAGAATATGGAAAAATACTCAACATCAGCAACTTTTAGAAAAAGGCATTCACGACCTCCATGAAATTCTGTTCATGGCTAGGGTCACCTTAACTGTGAAAGCATCAGGGAGGATAAGCAGACACAGGAACCTTAGGGTCCTCTAGAAACTGTCCAATGGTGTCTCCATTGAGGAAGACATAAAATCACTGCATTATTGACATTACTACTGTGTATGTGTGACATTCACAGCAAACATTCACAGCAGCCTTATTCCTAGCAGCCAAAATATGGAAATAGCTCAAATGACCTTCAGTAGAGGAATAGATAACAAAAGGACATATACAAACAGCAGAAGAATATTCAACTATAAGGAATAAACCCCTTCAAATATTATCTTATTTTTAATATTTGAGAATCCACACAAGGTATTTTGATCATATTCATTCCTTTTTCTCAATTCCTCCAAGATCCTCCCCCACCTCCCTACCCACCCAACTTCATGTTCTCTTTCTCTCATTTAAAAAAAATACCCAGCCCACTTTGCATTATCTGGGTGTGGGGTCTGCCCTGGGTTGTGCTTGATCCACCAGGTGTCACACATATCATTGAGGAAAGCTGCCTTTTCCTCTCCTGTCAGCAATCAAATCCCAATAACTCCTTAGCTAGGGTTGTGAGTTCATGGCCATTTCCCTTCCTTCATCCTAAAATCTTTGTTTGTCTTGATAGGGTTTACACATGGTGTCACAATTGCTGTGAGTTTATATATGGCTCTTAAAGTCTTTCTGTCCCCCCACTCCATACAGAGCCTTGAGAGGAGGACTGGTGTGGAATATTAGTTAAAGATGTGTTACATTCTTTTATGCTGTGGAATATTTGTTTAATGATGCAAAGATGTGTTGGAGTCTTTCTATTACTTTGCCTTCCTAAAACACCTGAAGGTCTAATAAAGAGCTGAATGACCTTATAGCTAGGCAGGAGAGGGATAGGCAGGGCTTGTAGACAGAGAGAATAAATAGGAGAAGAAAAGAAAAGGGAGGTGTAGCACAATTAATACAAACACAGAGACAGATATTGGAGTTCAAGCTGAAGATCAGAAAAGCAAAACAGCCCGTCACTTGCTCTTGCCTCTACCTCAGTTCAAAACGGCAATTCTGCCTCCAGGAATCCTGAGAATGCAACTGTCTGAGAACTGTTACCTCTTATATTCCTCTCTAGCACTGGGATTAAAGGCACGCACCACTACTGCTTGGTTTCTATGACAAACTAGTGTGACTACTGGGATTAAAGGCATGTGTTACCACTGCCTGGTCAGTAACACTGACCATTGGGGCTGTTTTACTCTTCAATCTTCAGACAAGATTTATTTATTAAAATACAAATGAATTATCACTACAGGGAGGAGTGAGAAAAAAAGAAAGAGAGAGAACTTCAGGCATTAGTCACCCAACCACACAACTAGCTACAGAGTAAGAAGGGAATAAAGGATATAGAGAAAGGTAAAAGCCCAGAGACAAAAGGTAGATGGGATGATTTAAGAAAAGCTGGCTAGCAACAAGCCAAGCTAAGTCCAGGCATTCATAAGTAAGAATAAGTCTCTGTATAATTATTTGGGAGCTGGATGGTGGCCTCTGAAGAGTAAAAACAACCACCTACAGTGGAGTGTGATACAGATATCCCATTTAAGTCTCTTATTCTCTGCATAAGACAGGGTCTCTGTGTTAATTGTCACCTACTGTAAGAGGCTAACCGTGATGAGAGTTGAAAGATGCACTGATCTATGTGTATAGCAATAAATCATTAGGAATCATGTTAATGCTATGTCAACTTAACAGAATAGTGGTAGGTTTTCCCCTAAGACACATAACCTACTTAGTCATAGTACTTGGCCTCTTGCATGGGTTCCATATTGGGCAGCAGGCTTCAAATCCATTAGGAAGTATTGGTGAGGGGCATATTGAGGGGTGCTGGAAGGAGGAAAGGGAAGAGAGAAATTTAATTAAATTATAATTTCAAAAATTAAAAAAGGGAATAAGATGGTTGGTTACTCCCATAACATTTGTAGCACTATTGTACCAGTGGGCATATCTTGTCAGACAGGTCATTGCTTACAGAGTTCACAGTCGGGTTAGATTGATTATTACTTTTCTCCTCTGGTAATAAACAGAACATTCCTAGAAAAAACGTTTTTCTTAAACATAAGTCAAACAGAATGCCCCTTCCTTCTGGATCATGCAGGAGGTGTGACAAAGGCAGGCATTGGACCAATGAATGTAGGTCAATGAGGGACATTCGAGGCAACCCTTTACCATTGGGAAACTCCTTGAGGGACCTCTTGAGGCTCCTATGTCAAATTAATTTCAGTAATTACCTGTCATTGTAGAGAAAACTCCTTCTTGAGCAATTAAAGGACCTGATGCCTATTGTAAGAAACCATACTGCTCTGAATAGCAGAACAGCTATAGAAGAAAGAATAAAAGATTCAGGAGAAACTATAAAATGGGTATTTTGGCAAACTTCTATAAATGAATAAAGACAAAAATTAAAGATATGAATCAATTATGTTATCATTGAGGGTCTGGTAGACACAGGTATGGATGTAACAATAATTGTATCAGAATTTTGACATCCAAATTGGCCTCTTCAGAACATAAATGTTCAGCTTTTAGGAACTGGAACTTTATCTCAGGTAAAATAGAATGTGAGATTGGTCAAATGTATAGGGACAGAAGGACAGAGAGGAAAATTAAAGTCATATATGGCTAACATAGCAATGAATTTGTGGGGATATGATTTGTTACAACAATGGAATACTCAGTTTAAAATTCCCTCAATCTTAGAAAGAAACCACAAATTAATGTATGTTTCTGGAAAAGATATTAGAAGGTATTATAAAGAACATGACCATTTAGGTTGTACAAGAACAGGGCACATCAGCTGCTCATCTTTTTTAAAAAATATTTATTAATTTATTATGTATACAATATTCTGTCTGTGTGTATGCCTGCAGATGGTTGTGAGCCACCATGTGGTTGCTGGGAATTGAACTCAGGACCTTTGGAAGAGCAGGCAATGCTCTTAACCTCTGAGCCATCTCTCCAGCCCCCAGCTGCTCATCTTTCAAAGGCACCAACAGCCCTACCTTTAAAATGGTTAACAGTCAAACTTGTATGGGTTGTGCAATGGTCTTTAACAACAGAGAAACTACAGGCTTTAGAACAGCTGGTACAGAAGTAAATAGATGCTCAGCATATTGAAGAATAAACCAGCCCTTCGAATTCTCCTGTATTTGTTGTTAAAAAGAAATCTGGAAAATGGAGAATGGTAACAGATCTAAGAGCTGCTAATAAGGTGATTCAGGCAATGGGGTCTATACAGTCTGGAATTCCTTTGCCTTTCTATTGCCTAAAGGATGGCCTCTTATAGTTATTGATTTAAAAGATTATTTATTCACTTTGCCTTTACAAGAAAAAGACAGAGAAAAAATTGACTTCACAGTGCCTACTTATAAAATTCTCAGCCTTATAAGACATATCAATAGAAAATTCTCCCACAGGGAATGCTAAATAGCCCCACCCTATGCCATTATTTTGTAAGTCAGCTATTGGAAATGATATACAAGCAATTCCTGAATCTGTAGTTTACTATTACATGGATGACATTTTACTATTTGATTAAAATGTAGATACTTGCAGGGAGCCGATTTGCCGGCCACCATCACAAGATGGTGCTGAGCCCCTGCAGCGCCGAGTAAACAACTCCATATTAGGCAAGGCTCTAGACAGAACCTCCCGCAGGCACGACCCGCGTCCACTCTCCCTATATAAGCGGCTGCCGTTTAGTGCTCGGGGCCCCTCGCTTTCAGCTCTCCCTACAACCAAGAGGCTCCAATAAAGGGTGATTTGAGAAGAATCCTCGACTCGGTGGTTGTTCTTCCCTGCTGGCCAGGGGGGTTCGCCGCAGATACTTTAGAAAGAATGTTTGAAGAAGTAAAGACAATTTTGCCTTATTGGGGATTACAAATTGCTCCTAAAAATACAAAGAGGAGATTTTATCAATTATTTAGGCTATAAAATAGGTTTACAAAAAGTTGGATCCCAAAGTTTCAAGTTAGGAGAGATAGATTGCAGACCATTAATGACTTTCAAAGATGACTAGGGGATATTTCCTATCTATGCCCCACTATTGAGATAAAACCTGATGAACTGAGTAATTTGATCAAAACCTTAGGTGGTGACAAGGACTTAAATAGTCCCAGGAAATGACCAGCTGAAGCTGAGAGAAAAATGGTTTTGGTGGAAGAGAAATTACAGAATGCATACATGGATTATTTTGATTTGAAGCTTAACTGCATTCTGGTCATATTACCCTCCAAGCATTTACCTACAGGAATTTTAATGCAGAGGGAAGATATTATCTTAGAATGAATCATTTTACCACATAAATTGAGTAAAAAATTAAAAACTTATGGGAAAAGTTCTCTGAGTTAATCCTAAAAGGATAATTGAGACTTCATCAATTAGCAGGAATAGACCCAGAAGAAATTGTAGTACTTTCCACTAATGATGAAATTGACAAATTATGGACAGAAAGTCAACTCTAGAAAAGAGTTTGCAGTAATTTTTGGGGAGAGATTAAGAACAAATATCCCAAAGACAAGTGAATTCAACTTATAAAGGAAACTAACTGGATCCTTTCTCTCATTGTACAGGAAACACTATTTTCTGGAGTCCCTACATTCTATACTGATGCAAATAAATTAAGAAAGGTAGGTTCTGAATCAGAAAATTTAAGTAAAGTGGGTCTAAGTCCTTATGATTCTGTCCAAAAGTCATAATTATATGCTATCCTCATAGTATTAATGGATTTTACATAACCTATAAACATAGTTACTGTTTCACAATATACAGAAAGAGTTGATTTGCATATTGAAACCACTGAATTTATACCAGATGATATAGAATTGACTTTATTATTTATTCAGTTATAAGAAATAGTCGAGAATAGGATTCATCCATTATATATAATATATGTCTGATCCCATATGGGTCTGCCAGATCTTCTAGCACAAGATAATGCAGAAATCGGTCAATTATTGATTGGAAATGTGCTGAAGGTCTCAGAATATCAAGAAACATCATGTCAATAGTAAAAATTAGAAAAAAACACTTTTCCATCATGTAGCAACAAGCCAAGAAAATTATAAGGAAATGCCCTACTTGTTCTTTATACAACCAGACACCACTACCTACAGGAAGTAACCCAAAAGGTAATTGAAGGGATAAAATTTGGCAGATGAATGTGTTCCATTTTGTAGAACTTGGAAAACTAAAATATGTACACCACACCACTGAAACCTATTCAGGTTTTCAATGGGCAACTGCTTTTGAGTTTGGAAAAGGCTGATTCAGTAATCACACATTTGCTAGAAGTTATGGCCATCATGGGTATATCTGTACAAATAAAGACAGATAATGGTCCAGCATATGTCTCTAAGAAAATGAAACAGTTTTTTTGTTTATTGTAAAATAAAGCATATTACAGGCACACAACATAATCCTACAAGGCAGGCAGTTATAAAAAGATCAAATCAAACTCTAAAGGATGTGTTACATAAACATAAAAGGATGAAAAAGACCTCCAGAAATCAATTGTACAATGCTTTATTAACTTTGAGTTTTCTAAATGCTAGTGAGAAAAGAACAACAGGTGTGGAAAGGCATTGGATAATAGAGAAAAACTATAGAATTAAGTCAGCTGGCATATTTTACAGATGTGTTGATCCCAGAATGGAAGCCAGGACATGTGTTAGGTTGGAGAAGAGTTTTGTGTTTGTTTCTCCAGGAGAAAAAAAGCTATAGATATCATCAAAATTGGTAAATATTTGATTTGAACAAGAGAGACCTTTTAATCAGAGGAGATGATAGTTCATTAAAAAGCATGGCTGTTTAATCTAAACTAACATATAAAACTAACAAATGCTTTTCATTTGATCAGACAAAATTTGCCAAAAGAGAACCTCCCCAAAATTAGGGTTTGGCAAGGGTTTTATTTCTGACTTTTCAGAGAATAAAGGCATCCAGCTAAGGAATCTGAAGACCACTGGACAAATGAGACATCTGAAGAAAAGAACAAATCATTCAGACAAATGTTTCAATAAAAAGAGTGAACTGGCATATTAGTGTATCACATTCCCAATAGGATAAAATTTCATATATCATCTCAAATGTTTGCTTCTATTGTGCTCTACAGACATATAAAGCAAATAGGTTTTTTTTTTTGTAGTCCCAGTCTAATTAAAGGTTAAAGCTGACTTTGGAATTGAAGTCTGACTTTCTCTTTCTCTAAAAACCAAGCATGCCTTTTAAAGTAAAATCCAAAATCTCTGTCTCATGTTAGAAGAGCCACCTGATATGGAATAGAAGAAAAATAAATATTTAAGAACTATTTTATTGCCTTTACTCTCATACCCTTTGGTTTTATGTTGATCTTTAACAACTTTTCTTAAGGCATAAATACTATCTTGAAATTTATAAGATTAATATACATGCATTTTGTTTTGTCATGATATTAATGGTCATATAGAGTATTAACTAATTCTAAAAAAGCTTTCATCTACCATCCTGTACACGATTTCAGGTTTGCATCTCTATCAGTGAACCAGAAGCACATCTAACAGTGACCTTTGAGGTCTCAAAAAGAAGGATGGGGCACCACAACAACAATTGCACCAGAAGTATGATAATACCACTAAGCTGAAAAACACCACCAAAAGACTGTCTTTGGACTATGGACAGCTCAGGACATTTCAAGGTGGCTAGCTGAGATGATCCAACCTCACAGACTACTCTCATCAGAATTTGAGACAAGTTCTGCACTTTCCCATTTGCAGAAACTGGACAACAAATGATACAACTATCTCTCCCAGGACTTGACAGTTAACTCAAATTTCAGGATCCCCTAAAAATATCATTACCCCAGACAGCAGAAAGTAAATTTAAGAACATAAAGCCCACATTCCCAAGAGGGTGGAGTTGGTAGTTTTTGGTCTTTTTTGGTTTGGTGGTTATGGGTATTTGTTATTCTTAATGGGGATTGGTTACAAGTCATTATTGGTAATGGTCAGAAAAAGTACTAAACAAAGGAGATTAGAGTTGGGGTTCTTGTTTTGAAAAGAAAAAAGTGGATACAGATACAATATAAAAGAATAGATTATTGAATCTACTCTGAAAAGAAAAAGGGAGTATATAGATATGATAAGATAAAAGGTAGATTATTAAATCTACTTTTAAAAAGCATCCACCAGGTTTTAAATATTTTACATTGGATTGGATTTTTGCATATTGTATACAATTTTTTATATTTATACAAATTTGAGATTAATTTTGTTAAAACATATTGCATATACATTTCTAATATTGTTCAAGGTATTGTACCTATACAGCTCATTTTGCAATATAATGCAAATTTCTATTTCTTAAAAGTTATTATTACCAACTGTTTTGATAATAAGGAAATGCAGGTTAGGGATTATTCACCTGTTAAAATTAAACTTGTAGTCATATCAGGTATGTTTTCAAGGTCAAACAGATATTTTAAATAGACAGGTCATCTTCAAACATCTCAGAAATCTACAAAATATAGCATTTAAGATGTTAAAATAACCTAAGTTCTTTTTTTAAAATGATAATGAGACATGTCTGCTCGAGGCAACACCAATCTACTTTAGAGAGGATGATGGGCACTGAAGAAACTCCATATGGCGTTTACTTTCTTTGTGGCAAAGTAAGCCACTGGGCAAGAAAGTGTTCTTGTCTCAACTGCTGATGATAGGCTGTCCAAACTGGACAAGCAGGACACAAAAGAGAGTGACTCCCAAACCTTTTCAATATAAGGTGGGACAGTCCTTCAAAAATCCTGCTTTATAGAAAAGTCTGTTGAATATTCTAGGCCTGTAGGCTGAAGATGGATACCCCAATGTTGCAGAGGAACCTTGGGTGACTGTCCAGACAGCCAACTGTTTTTGTTATTTTTTACATTTTTTTGGAAGTCGCTTGCTCACACTTCCTGCTTACTTAGTTAATATTATTTCCTTTTTGGGTCTCTGAGAGAGTTGAAGACTAGATAGTTATATTTACAGTTTTCCTTGTTTATCAAAAGCAAAAAAGAAATTCACTGAAGAGGTGTAAAGTATATAAGGTTGAGAGATATCAAAAGATAGTTTTGGATGGTAATGCAAGTTATGATAGAAAGTAAATTAGGCACAAGACTTTGGACTCACCAAGATCAGATAGATAATGGAGTATTTTATCTGAATTTGTTAAATGCAAATGAACTAGACATTGTCGATATACTTATTGCCTATTTATTATATATAGTTATATCTATTCTATATAGTTTTTTATATTAGTTATAGCCTTCTTTTTTGTTTTAGACAAAAAAGGGAAATGTAGTCATACTTTGTATTTTAACAAATAAAGCTTGCCTGAAGATCAGAGTACAGAACTAAGCTACTAGAGATCAAGGAGTGGTGGCACACACCTTTAATCCCAGAACTCGGGAGACAGGCAGAGGAATCTCTGCTAGTTCAAGGCCACCCTGGATTACACAAGATTGAATCTGTCTAAAAGAGAAACAGAGCTCACATAAAGGTGATCCTAGGCTTGGGATCTTATGCATTTGTTTCAAGTACTAGGGAGGTAGGGACAGGAATGATATGGCTGGACAGAAAGAGGAAAACAAGGCGGGAGGAGATAGAAGCCCTGCACAGTCTGAGGTTTGGTGGAGACAGATGCAGTCTAAAGGCAGAAATTCCCCCTCAGTCTGAGCATTGATGGAGGTAAAATAACTCTCTAGTAGCTGGTGCTTTGCTTCTCTGATCCTTCAGTTTTCACCCCCTAATATCTGACTCTGGATTTTATTTATTAAGACCAATTAGAATTCATGCTACATTCCAGCACTATGAAAGCTAGAAAATAGGGATGAAGCTATGAGCTGGATCTCACCATGTTCTGTGACTCAAATATGTGAAGTTTTCAGCAATAGGGGCTTACTGTCAAGTTCTAGAGGGTAACTAATAGAATTGGCAATAGCCTATAATGGTTTTTTTTGTTTTTTTTTCTGGGGGGAATCTCTATGAGACTCCATTGGCCAACAACTCAAAGAGAGGCAACCCATTATCGGCACTAGGGTTTTTATTTGGTAGGATACGTTGTCTAGTTGGGGTATCCTCCCTTATATAGTAAATCCACTTAAACTTTTTATATACTTGTACACTTAAGGGAGCTTCCATAGTGGTAGGTTTCCACATACCTTTTTGAAAGGCCTTTAGTATGAATTAGCCCTTTCCACAGGAATAACATTTTTACACATGCTACATCATCGAGAGATCTTGAAACCATGACGCCAGCTGAAATAAGGCTGACATAAAAGGACTTGTGTTATGTAACCCCACGTAGCAGAGGTGAGAGTTTCAGTTGGAAATTACAGAAGAAGTCTGTAAGTGGGTAGTAATGAGGATTCCACAACAATTTGAAGTGTATGGTATGAATGTTTAGAGTCACACCTTTAAAAGGGCTTTGATAGAGGGTTTTATGTTTGTGTATTTTATTGCAATTTCAAGAATAGCCATAGGTTCACACTGCTACCTTTGGCTTCATCCTAGCACCAACCACCTCCCTTCCCTTAATCGTAGCGTCTTTCTCTACTAGAGAGACCTTGGTTCTCACAAGCAGTGCATCTGTTTATCTTCAACAGTGGCGCGCACACACAGTTTGTTTCAGAGCTGCTAAGTCAATATCCCTAAAAGAACAAAGCTTGCCAGTAACAGTCACTGTTCAATGTGCACCCTTTTGCCTTTGGTCTTGCTGGATTAGGTTGAGATCTTGGTTCCAGAATTGCCTTGCTCTTTTCCCTTCTCCCACATGGTCTTTGGTGTGGCTTTGTCATTCACTTTAGTGCAGTTAGATGGATTGGTTACAAGAGCCTGTTTGACAGCAATGAGATAATGCATGGGATGTAGCTAATGCACTACCTGGCATAGTGCGGAGCCTGCCAATATGACCTGGACCTGAGTTTGTGCCCTTGGTTAGCATTTTCCAAAATTACTCCGTGCCCATGGAATGCCAAGAGAGCTGCAGTCTGGTTTGGCATGCCCTCCACACCAGTGATTCTCGACTACAGTAACCAGCCGTGAGGATCAAGTTGGAAGGGCTCGCCTTCATTGTCATCCCGTTCCAGACAGCTGAACTATTTACTGCAAGATGATAAATCTTTATGTTTAAATGAGGAATAATTATGGAAAGTGTAGCCATGCAAGAGACAGAGGACCAGGGCATAAAATTGCGGAGATGCAGAAAATGAGAGTGTATTCCCACTTCTTGTCTCTCAAACATGCTTTCCTTGGCAGCTTTTCCATGTCAGTCACCCTGGTCTCTGCAGTGGGCTAGGATGCCAAGTGTCTGGATCAAATGATGCACCATCTCTGCCGCCTAGAGATTCAGGAAGGAGTACTTGAGTTCATGCAACAGGAGTTACCCCCATCTGAGAAGCAGCTTGAGCAGGAGAGGGGCATGCTGGTGGGGAGGAGGCAGCCAGCTCACAGAAGCGAAGGAAAGCTGCCAGACTTCACTCTGCAGTGGTGTGCCAGAGCAGCTCTGGGAACTCGGGACCAGGAGCCAGCATCCCTGTGTCCAAGCCATGGATGTTGGCTCAAGACTCTGGAATTTTTCTGATGTTAAATTTTATGATACTCTCAAATAAAATTCCAATATAAATTAAACTATTTGGGTTGATTTAATACAATAACAAAGTTTAAGGCATGAATCTGAGAATGGGAAGAATGGCTCTTCTTCTCAACCAGTGTTCCTTGATGATATTTAATTCTACAAGGCCCAATTTTCTCATCAATATTGTGGCGGGGGGTGGGGAGGATGGTTTCTGGCCAAGTTATGGCACAGAAGTAGGTCCAGAAGCTTGTGTTGATTTTCTGGTCCACACTAGTTGCACAATCACGGAGAAGTTATTCAGTGCCCTTGCATTCTTCCCTTACCTACAAAATGGATACTAACTCTTGAAGGCTTGATAGAAACCTTACCTGAGACAGTCTGTGTATCTTGCCAATATTCTTATTACCCTAGTCTTCTCGAGAACTAAATGATGCCCTGTATGTGAGGTGCTTGGCAGAGGGCCTTCACTGTGGTGATCTCCCAATAAATGAAGGGTTTATACTGCTTCTTGGATGCTGGTGAATTATCTGCACTTCCTTACAGTTTTTGTGAGCAATTGAGTTCTAGTTAATTGTTCCCCGTTGCTTTTAGTTTCGTCACATGTTTCTAGAAATTGCAGCGACCATAGGAGACTTTTAGAGGAACGCTTATACACTGATTGGATTTGACTATATAAATCCCTCACAGGTCTTGAAATGGTGAGACTTGTCCCTAATTACAGAGGTCTGCTTTTAAAAGTTGAAGCTGAGAACTTATTCTAGTAATTGAAGTAAAGGAAAATGTAGAAATCTCTTTTTCCTGAGTGTGAATTCTCTGGCTCCAGGTCCCCCAGCTCTGGGACCCAGGTTCTGTTATGGACACAGGACTGTCTGACTGCCCCCTTTAGCAGAGGACTCTCATAAGCAGAAACTGAACACTTCCTTTTGTCTGGTCTTCCACATCTGGAGTGCTCTCTTCTTTCCGGGACCTTCACCCCCATCTGTATTCTGTACCCTTCTGCTGCAGTTGCTGTCTGTCCTTATGTCGTGTTCCTCTAGAGGCAGCCTTACTTCTTTACTCTGGGGCCCCCAGGGTTCGCTGCAGCCACCTCATGATTGCTTGCTGACAGAGCCCTTGGGATCGGTAGAAGTTGCTCCATCAACTCTCAAAAAAAAAAAAAAAAAAAAAAACCAAAAAAACAGGGAAATTTATAATTAAATTAGGATTCTTTTGTCCCTGTGCCATGTTATCCTACAGTGCGCCCCAGGCCTGGGGCTTTTCAAACTCTCAGACATCACTGTCCTCCAACATTGCTGCTCCTTACACACATTTCTTGGTGCGCTTAAAGCCCCCAAGGTGGGCTTCCCTGCAGGCAGCACCTCTCAATAATCTCTCCTCTGCTGGCTAGACTGGCCGTTTCAGACTCAGTTCTTTAGAATGGCCCCGTGGAATGCCGTAGGAACCCTGACCTAAGTGCTTTCAAGTCCCCTTGTCACAGCTCCGTGTCTAAGAACTCTGCTCACTTCTTGCTTGGGACAACTGTAGGGCCCTGGTGACTTTCTGTTTAAGAACCAGTGGCTGCACGCTGTCTCTGCTGGTCTTCCTGACAGAGGTAGAATCGGGGATAAGAGGAGCTATAGGGAGCGACGGGGTTCAAATGTTGGATACAGCCTCATGGGTGAAAGTAGTGCAGGACCAGTATTATCCTGAAGAATCCTTAATCTTCTAGGAAATGCAACCTGTCATTGGTGGGTACAATTCGGACGGTTGTGTTCTTTTGTACTGAAGGCAGGACAGGCAATAGAGGCACATGTGTGGAGTATAAGCCTGCAGAATTTTACTTCATGATCACAGTTACTGCTGTCCTGCAGATCTTGAGTTGTCTAACGAGTCCATGAGGTGCCTGCATTCCAAGATCAGGAAACCTGATAAAGGTTCCAGCCTGTGGATACGTTAAGAGACTGCTGTGTGGTGATGGGCCTTAAACCCATGCCTTCCTTTGTCTCCTCTTGCTGTGCCATAGGTGTTAAAGGAGATCTAATGGTTCAACCGCACATTTTCCTCTCTATGACAGTTCATTGTCTATTTCCTTAATCTACAAATTGCACACACATATGGAATTTTCCCAAAAAATCCTGCAAATCTCGCACCATCAACCCAGAGTTAGACTTCTACCCTGAGTCTCTCTAGCCAACTGTCTAGGGGCTTCTGGAAAGGCTGTGTTGTGGGTGAAAAACCCTTGCATTTATCTGAAGGTGATTCGCTTCAGTTTGCTCAGTAGGCAGTTTGCAATCCTCTTGAAGTCAATTCCTTTCCGGTTCAAAATTGACCACTCTTCTGTCAATGGGATAACACATCTGGGGTTGAAGATTGAGGCACCGAAGGGTCTGCCCCCTTTCCTCAGAGGCTCTGTGTGTGACAGTCACTGTCAGGCCCACCGAGGCAGGATCTGTACGAACTAGAGTGAGTCGGTACTTTGAACTAGGCATGTGGGCACAGGACTCATGCTTTAAGTGACACCCAGAGACAGTCTGTATCGAGTATCTACTATGCACTTGTCACTGTGTCTGCTGATACAGAAAACTGTCACATTCAGACTTGGCTCTGATAACTCAAAACATGCTTGTTGGAACTGGGAAAGTCAGTTCTGAGGGTTAATATAAAGGAAC
This sequence comes from Arvicola amphibius, assembly GCF_903992535.2. NCBI lineage: Eukaryota > Metazoa > Chordata > Mammalia > Rodentia > Cricetidae > Arvicola > Arvicola amphibius. Next base: position 161,728,645 of record NC_052049.1, on the reverse strand, counting down.
CAGAGGGAATGATAAAGAGCGGTGTAACAGCCATCACGTGATTAAATTAGAAGTCTGAGGGCAACGGGAATTTGGAAAAGTGAGGCAGAGGAAGACTGCGTGCGTTGGGGAAGTCTTCCTGGGGAAGAAGGGTTTCGGTGGGTCTTTGAAGGAGGAAATTTATGTAGCGTGATTTCTAAAGGTTTGCCTTTACAGATAGCGAGCCTGGGTCTGGGTCACGTGCCTCACCTACAGGACAGCCCGTTCGCGGAGTGCCATTTTCCTCATCTGTAAAGCAGGTAGCAAAATACACCATGGGATTGTTACAAAGGTTAAGATGAACAGGTGTTTTGACCAGGGACCATTTTGTATCAGGTTTTCTTTTTTTTTTTCCTTTTTTGGTTTTTCGAGACAGGATTTCCCTGTAGTTTCTAGAGCCTGTCCTGGATCTAGCTCTTGTAGACCAGGCTGGCCTCGAACTCAGAGATCCGCCTGCCTCTGCCTCCCGAGTGCTGGGATTAAAGGCGTGCGCCACCACCGCCCAGCTGTCTCAGGTTTTCTAATGAATAGCTTTGAGACAACAGGTCATCTATACAGGAGTGAGCGAGCCTCTACTCCTGTCATGGCCCACATACAAATATGGGTCCATAAAAAGGGTGAAGTGAATTGTAGTCAAAATCTCTAAAATTAGAACTATAGTTTCCGAAAGGAAACAGGGGAAATGTCCTAGTAATCTCGGAGCAGCAAAAACTCGAGGGGCATAAAATGCACAAAACACGAGAAAGAAAGTTGACAGCTTACTTCAAAATTAATAAACTTGGGCTATCAAAAGAAATCGTTATAACAACTTTCCAAAATGGAACTGAGAGAAAAAAAATCCCAGGCTGGTAGTGTAGTCAGTATCAGAGTGCTGACTCAGCATGCCTCAGGCCCTGAGTTCCATCACAGAATCAGAAAAGAAAGAAAGAAAGAAAAAAAACCACTTAATAGCAAAATTAACCAAGGTGGTGAAAAATCTGTATACTGAAATCTATCAAATCTATGGACAAAAGGAATACAAATAAACAGAAATGAATTTGGCGTGCTGTGTTCATAAACTGGGAGGCTTGATACCGTTAAATGTCCACACTACCCCGTTGCTCCTCATTTTCGTTGTAAGTGCCATGAGAATTATAATGATGCTTTTTTTCATAGAAATAAAGGCAGGAATCCTAAAGTTTGTATCAAACCATAAAAGGTTCTATAATATAGCCAAAGCAATCTTAAGCAAAATGAGCAAAACAAGAGGCGTTGCACTATTGGCTTCAAAATATTTCAAAAGCTATTATTATTATTATTATGTAACCTAAATAATATACTTTTGGCATAAGAACAGATATGCAGACCAATGGGACAGAGCAGAGTCCACAGACAGACCCATGCATTTACAGCCACTCTTCAGTAAAGGTGCCAGGAACACACACGAGGGTAAAGGATGGTGTTTTCCCCGAAACGAAATGCAAAAAACTGTAAGCTACATACAGAAAAATAAAGTTAGACCCTTGCCTTGCACTACGTATGAAAGTCAACTCAAAGGGGATTAAAGATTTCAACGTAAGAACTGAAACTATAAAATTACTAGAAAAACTCATGGGGGAAAGTCTCCATGATCCCAGGCTGGGACAACGATGTCTTTAGGTGTGAAAGGCACAAACAACAAGACAGACATAGACAAAGGGTATTATATCATACTAAAGAGTTCTGGACAGACAGGGAGACCGAGGTGAAAAGATAATCCATGGCCTGAAGAAAATATTTACAAATATTTACATCTACTAAGGGCTCATACCCAAAATGTGGTTCAAATAATTCAATAGGAAGTGAACAACTGACCCAGTGAAGAAGAACTGAACTCACAGTGGGCTGCCATCTTCCTCCTGGGAGAGTGGATATTGTCAAAGAGATGGGGATGAGCGTAGGAGAGGGCTCAGAAGAAAGGGGGTGCCATGGGGCTACCCTTCAGTGAGACTGTCAAAACCCACTGAGCTGCATACTTCAGCTCTTTACAGTTTATTCCTAAATAAAAAAAAAACTCATGGAAGAGAATAGAGTGCAGGCCAACGTCTCAGCAAAGGTGGCCGTGGGCATGGCAGGCACCCCTGCCGAGAGTGTCTTCTGTGTCTTGACACTCTACTGCGCTAAGCTGGTGGTTCCATCCGTCACTCCTTTGGCTTAGCAGAGTCCTGTGGGACTCAGGTGGAACTCTGGCTTTTGTTCTGTTCCTCCCAGTGGTGTATTGTAGAAAGAAGTGGCGGGGCTGTGTCCCGCCACCCGGCCGCCGGCTAGCTTTACACCCGAAATAATTACACGGAAACTGTATTCTTTTAAACACTGCCTGGCCCATTATTTTCAGCCTCTTTCTCACATCTTGACTAACCCATATCTAATAATCTGTGTAGCACCACGAATTGGTGCCTTACTGGGAAGTTTCTAGCATACGTCCATCTTGGGCTGGAGCTTCATTGCATCTGGCTGTAGAGGCAGGGCAATTGTCTGAGCCATCTACCTCACTTCCTTCTTCCTGTTCTGTCTACTCCACCCACCTATTTTCTAACCTATTAGGCCAAGCAGTTTTCTTTATTAATTAACCAATGAAATCAACAGATTGATAGAAGGCCCGCCTCCATCAGTGTATTTTACCAGGACAGATTTTAGGAAGAACCTTTCAGGAACACCTCCACCCCCATACCACACACAACCATGGATGGACTCCCTTCTTATTTTTCTTATTTTCTTTTCTTCTTTCTTCCTTTCTCTTCATCAATCATATTTTTATTTTTGAGATGAGGTCTTTTATGTGGCTCAAGCTAGCCTGGAAGTCATAATTCTGCCCCAGGCTCCCAAGTGTTAGGAATACAGGCACCCACCGTCACACCTGGTTTTTATCTGACACCTTTATTCCACTAGTCCAAAGCCAACTTAATTTGACTTATAAAAATACATAGTTTTATCTTGTGTAGAAAATGTGAAGGCAAATGCGCAGATATGGACACCATTTGGTCCCGAGCCCTTCCTATGGGCAGGCTACAGAGAGAAGGCTTGGAAATCCTTTATTACAGCGGCAAACGGGCAGTGACTGCTGTCTTCAGGTTGGTTTCCTTAGCAGGGGAAGAACTGGATCTTTTTGTTCTTGGTTAATTTTGCTTCAGGAAGGCACGGAACGGATGGTCTGGTCTTAAAATTCCCCTGCTCTGGGCCCTTTTGTATTCCAAATCTCCATGGTCACCTGTTGTGAGGCTCTGCTGCGCATGGGCTGCTCAACCCCCCCACCCCCCAACCCGCACTGTCTGCTCACCCTCCCCCACGGTCTGCTGCCCCCCCCACAGCCTGCTCGCCTTCCCCCCACCCCCCACATGGCCTGCTCATCCCTACACTGCTCTTGGGCAGTCTCCCTTTGGATGCGATACCTCTTTTGAGCTCTGGCCAGACATACTTGTCACTGGATGGTCAATCCCAGCAGAGGTCGTTTTGGTTCTTCTTGGCCATTTTTCTTTAATTGTGGTAGACTTGCTTTTTTCCCCCCTTCCCTAATCTCAAATTTATTTTAGACTTTTAGCTTTCTTAAGGTTTGAACTGCCTCTGCCAAGCATGTGGGTGCAGGCAGTTTGTAGATGAAGACTCCCTCTCCTGCTGATCCCTTTAAGAGTGAACTTTGTAAGTGGAGGCAGTCAATGCTAGTCGATGGGAACCAGACCCATCTTCTGCTCCTCCTAGGAGTTACTTCCCCTCAGACCTCACATTTGGTAGCTGGGAATGAGACTTTGGGAGGGCTCACCAAAATTAAATCCCACCTTTCAAGAATGGGCAGCTTTCTGTGGCTTCAAGCACAGTGGACTGTAGAGTGGGAACATGGGGCTCAGGTTAAGTTCTAGGATGGAGCGGGTACATTCATCTTTCAAGGTTTGCTTGCCATATAGTAACAAAGAAGGATATAATACCCGTAGGTTGTTGTAAATGTTAGACAAGCTCTCATGCTTGGAAACTGTGATTTCTACTGTATGTTCTTAAGGAGAGAACAAGAGGAAATATATTTACAAGTTTGACCTTGGATTTGATTTTGCAGGTTGCATTTAAACCTGCTGTGGAGGGCAGAAAAACCAAAAGATTTTCTCTATCATGAAGACATTCAGATATAGCTACACTATGCAAAGCGAGATCGTAATTCATTTGTTGTTGTTGTCTGAAGACTTTGTTGTTCGTTACTCTTTGAGTAAAGACTAAACTTCTTCCTTCTAATGATAAGTAGGCATTACAAAAAAATATCTCCTCTCAAGAGGGATGTTCGTGATAAGATGCATCTATCAGCTCGCCATATTTCTCTTTTTGCTCGGATTATCAGCAACTCAGAACCATATCTATTGTCAAAATGTCTGAGACATCCAAGATGCTTTAAGCATATTCTTCTTTACCTTCTTATTTTACATGGTATTTCTTTGGGGCCATTCAGAGACTTATTGGATGCTTTTCTTTTGGTACAAATCTTTTTCAGAAGTGTAAACATGTATGTTAAAGCTACAAATAATGTGGTTACATCATGAAAAACTATAAATGCTGTCCCAGGAATGGGTGAGATCCTCTTCAGCATTGTTCTGGCTGTCTTGCTTGATAGTAAGAGGCTCTCCTGAATTTTAAAGCCACTGCTCAAACATCGTTTCCTGCAGAAGGAAAAGGGTGCCAGACAGAGGCACCAGCAACTACAGTCTTTTAGGTTTGTATAGGACATACTTTGAGTTGTTCCCATCTCTGTAGCTTAGAATGCTTACCTAAGTGGATTTCTTACTTTCAGTGTGTGTGTGTGTGTGTGTGTGTGTGTGTGTGTGTGCTGTGTGTGTGTGTGTGTGTGTGTGTGTACGCGTATGTGCTTGCACAGTGTTTGCAGTTAACGCTTGACACCTGGACCAATTCATTTTCAAGCTTTCAAACACGTATGAATCATTTGAAGACATTGTTTTGCAATCCAGACACTGAGCTCTTGTGTCAGGCCCAAGAGATGCATCTTCAGCAAGCTCCCAGACAGGCAATACTGATGCTGTTTGTCTGTGGGCCATGCTTTGGGTAGTAAAGACTTAGAAGACCCAATCTGTCAAATGGAAAAACCTGACTTGTCTGTGAGTCACACTTCCTAATCTCAGAACTGTATCGCTAGATCTGTTTTCTTTTTAAATGTAATTATCTTTCTTTTTTTAGAACTTATTTTTATTTTTTTCATATATTTTGGTCATATTATTTTCTTTGTACCTCCAGATCCTTCTAAAACCCCCTTATTGATAGTTCCAGTGTTTTCTGCTAGGGATTTATAATATCATCTTCCTCTTGATGACTTTCCATTTTCTTTCTTTTTCTCCCTCTGAACCCACAGCCCTTTCTGAAGTTGACTCCACAAGCAAATGTGCTGTAACCTGATGTGATAGTGGATGGGCCCAGCACCCTAGTCTTAAAGATTGCTTGGCACATGTGGTAGGTTCCATAGGATCTTGGGTCTAGTAGGGGCTCCAAGGATATACGTTAGCTGAGCAACTTGCCTATGATTCAAAACATTTTGCATAATTGAGGAATGTGTAAGAAGTTGACAAGGAATAGAGACTTTCCATCAAACTCTTTCTTGCAGAGGCAGAGGCCAATGTTTCCTGCAGTTGCTGGATTTTAATAACTCACTGAGTGTGCTAAAGAACAGACCGCAGAGCCTGGAGAGATGGTTCTGAGGTTAAGAGCACTGAATGCTCTTCCAGAGGACTTGGGTTCAATTCCTGGAACCCACATGGCAGCTCACAATTGCCTGTAGTAACTTCAGTCTCAGTGGCCCCAACACCCTCACACAGACATACATGCAGGCAAAACACCAATGCTTGTAAAATAAAATGAGTTAAAAAAAACTGACTGCCGCAGTTATTAAGTGAACATGGGTATTTGTGCCCAAGCACTGGTGAATTTGGAGCAACATCTCAGATACTGAGCAGCACATATTTGGTCCCAGAGACGAAAGGTCCTCATAATGCAAGAACCGTGTTAGAAATACTGCAGAAATGTGCTGTGAGGTTGCGTACACGAAGCCACCATTTTCCGCCTATAGCGCATGCTGTTTACAAAGCCTTTCCCTGTAGCCCTGCCATTTCCTGCCTCAGTCAAGGTACAAAATAGGGAGGATTTCTTATCTGCCCACACGATGTGTGGTTTAGTAACACAGAGTTGTGCTCAACATGGCACTGGATAGTCGGACGTTTCTGTAGAGTTATTTGGTAGATCGTAATTGCTCAAGCAAAGGAAAGGCTCTACTTTCGTGTCTCAACACCAGTAAGTAGTTATGCCTATGGCGTCAAACTTCACTAATACATTGAAAATAAATTCGAGCAAACTGAAGGCTTCCTGTGCAATACTTCCATCACCATTGCCTTGCATTTGTTGTGGTTTCGTGAGCGAGCGGGAGAGATAAGCACTGCCACAATCAGCGAGTGGCACGTTGAGCCTGCAGCAGACACCCACTTGGCACTTCTGCTGAAGCCCCAAAGCCAGTAACAACTAGATCATAAATTCCTCCGAAGTTTTGCTGAATATGGGCTGCTCACATTTAAGAGTTGACTAAAACTATGAGCATCAGAGCAACCTACATGAGGAGAGTAGAGATCAAGCAGCTTGATAGTTGCCGCCAAGCCTCTACTCTAGAAGACAAGGCTTCCCATGCCACTGACATAGAGTCCTAAGAATATCAGCTAGACAGCACGTATATTCATTTTGTGTTGATTCCCCCCTTTTCTAACTCCAACTCTAGGAGAGGCATGGATTCACATGAAGGTGCAGCGGAAGTATAGCCACCCTCTTCCTGTGCTTGGCCAGGCTAAACAGAATGAGTGGGGTTTGGTGAGGTACAGGAAGTTAAGCACTGACCTGTAGGGGACTGGTTATTTTTATGGAGACTAGCCTGTGTCTGAGAATGGATTTTCGTTATTAAAAGCAAGTTTATTTGGGGGTCCGACAGGGATTGGGAAATTTTCCATCTGTTGAGTTGTGGTTCAGGGACAGAGAAAGAATGTCTCATCGAGCAAATATGTAGGCAGTGGGTGGAGGAAAAGTGCATTGTTCCCAATTTGAGTGATGCTTGGTACAGACCATGCAGTAAGCAGGCTGAGTAGGAGCTGAGGTAGGAGAACTGTTGTGAGTTCAAGACCAACCTGAGCTATATATAGAATACCAGGCCAGGATGTGTTACATAGCAAGACCTATGTCAGAGAAGGGTGAGGGTAGGGCAGGCAGGGTGGGGGATGTGGCAGGGAAGAGGAGGAGAAAATAGAAAAGAAAAAAGAAACACTACCTTAGTATTCTGAGGTGTGCTTGGAAGCTTCTGTCCGAAGACATTACCTCATTGACATCTCTTTCCTTGGATTAACAAATACCCTCCCTCCCTTTGCCTCTGGGAAGTTATTAATTGAAATAGAGATATTTCTAGGGCATTAACAATTGAGGCAGTATGATGGGGCAGGGCGAGCAGATAGGCGATGGAATCAAATTGCCCTCCCTGCTCAGAAACTGTTAGACTCCTCAGTGTGGACATGATGACGTCAGATTCGGTCTGGAAAATCAATGTGGCAGGCAAGGTCCTGCAAAACGGGCCTCTGTGGCTCTACCAGGCTGGGATTCTCTATCCATGTCCATACAGTGTTTCTAGGGATCTTGTGATGTTTGTGATGCTCGCTGTCCTGTTGCCCTGTGCTCGTCTCTTCATCATTCACCCGCTGGGAGCTGGGTGTGGTGGTGTGGACCTGTAACCTAAGCTGCTCCAGAGGTTGAGGCAGGAGGTTATCGAGTTAGAGGCCAGCCTGGGCTGCGTGTGAGACTTCATCTGAAAGAAAAATGGCTTACCCATTGGGCTGGCTTCTGATATCCCCTCTTACTTAAGGAAAGTCTTCCTTAAGCACCCCAATTGAAGTCTCCTTCCCTTAGTACTGCCAAGTGCTGAAAGCTGCTCCAACGTAAGCTGACATTACATGCCAGCAATTAGAGAGAGCGAGCTCATGAAAGGCTTCCAAACAAACTGGGGCCTCTTTCAGATGTTCCTTATCAGCATCTCCCAGATCTAAGGTCGATCTTTTCTTCTCTTGAGTCCAATGAGATCTCCTACTTCTCTGGGTGTGAGCGCCCCACCCCTGCTGATCACGAAGCAATCCTTGGGTAGACTCCACTCTCAGTTTCCCGTAGTGCTCAGTGAACTTAGTAAGTCACCTGCAAAAAGTCCTGGTGTTTGCAGACCTAAAAGTTCACAACATATTGTAGCTTTGTCCATTCACACCTCTAAGACAGCACCTTGCCTTCCAGACTTAGAGGAGCCTGTCTGCTCTCCATAATCGACAGCATGTGTCTTGCCAAGACCCAACATTGATGTACATCCTTCTCTACGGAGTGCTTTGTGCATTGTAGGTGTTTAATAACTGTTTGGTGAATGATAAACCATAAGATCCTAGAGAGAAAAATCTAGTAAAACTAACTAAATGAAGGAAATTGCTTGAGAGCTGTGAACAAGGGGCTGGCTGTGCCAGAGACCATCAGGCGGCCATGTTGCCTGGATTGGCCTGCACCAGGCTGAAGTAGCTCTGTTTTTCCTCTGCATTATGTCTCTCTTTGTGTCTCTCTGTCACCCCCCCCCCTCCGCCGTGGGGTTATGTGTGTATTAAGTTGGTGCAGGAGACACAGATGTGGACTTGGGAGTGAGCGGAACTATAGCTTTGACCTTATTTCCAGCATATAATGAAGGTGTGGTTTTTCAGTGGCTGCAACCACATGGAAACACCAAACCTAAGCCATTGTTCCTCAGTTGGGTGGCAAAATATAGGGCAAATGTTATTCTCATAACACAACCCCCCCCCAAAAAAAAAACCCAAAACCAGAAAATAAGGATATGCACCACTGTTTTACAGGTAGCCTCCCCTCCTCTATGGAACTTCTGGATTTGCACAATTCCCAAGAATTGCTCCTTCCCAGATGAGGCTACAGTGCTTAATACGAGACGCTGCCCAGCTTGGTTCTTGCTTATAACATCTTGGTATTTTGGGTTATTTCCTTAAAACATAACTTCTGTCTCCCTTTGCGTTCCTATTTATTCTCTCTCTCTCTCTCTCTCTCTCTCTCTCTGTCTCTCTGTCTCTGTCTCTGTCTCTCTCTCTCTCTCCTTTCTTTTGTTTGCTCATGGGACTGACTTGACTATACGGGGGGGGGGCTGAGTAATTATGGACTATTTCACGGTCTGCACTGGGGAGTGTTTCAGTAGGGTGCCAGTTTTTAGGGATGTAGCAAAGTATTTTGTGGGAGTCACTTCTAAAGACAAAAGGAGAAAAACTGTAACTAATTTTGCCTTTCTGGAACAGCCTAAGGACTTAAAGTAAGTAGATCAACAGACTTTTTAAGAAACAAGCTACAAGTGGCCCAAAACCACAAGAGTTCAAATCATATCCGGCGTAACCCTGGGAGAGAATTTCTGCTGCAGAAGGAAGTCTGCTCTTCTTGACCTGAACGTCAGTATTCTGCAACAACGCGAGGGCAGCCAAAAGCTCCTGCTCTCACTGATGACGGCATATTCCTGCCCGTATGTCATATCTGACATGAGGGAAACGGGCTGCCGCAGTCTCCCCAGTTGACATGCGCAAGCAGCGAGGATGCGGAGACTCACTTAAATCAAAGTAACTAATTAATATTATGAGACCCTCATCTCATTGCAAATGATGTTTCTCTTTATGTGACGTGCATTATTTTCAAAACACAGCACAGACATCGCCTTTCAACTCTCCCCTCCATGCCTTTGGCATGATTCATATCGAAACTTTCAGCTGGCAGACTTGGGAAACGCTCTTTAACTACAGCTCATATCATTAGTGTTCCTGCTGTCTAAGCAGAAAAGCAAAAGGCTTCAGGAAAACATAAACACTCTGAAGGGGAATAGATCAGCTTCTCAAACGGTTTTCTTGTCTAATGAGTGCCCTCATGATTTTTTTTCAATTAAAATATTTCACAGATCTCAGAATGGTTAACCCAAGTCTGTTTTGTTTGGGGTAATCTTCATTTACTGAGATGTGGTCTGCGGTCACGAGCCTTTACTTCGTTCTTGCACTGCCAGCTTTCCCTAGGCCGCCTAATCCCCACCAGAACCCTTACAGCTTGATATCACCCGCTACAGTGCCTGGTCTGCAGGCTGTTCTGTCCAGCTCCGTGACCCGCATTTAGATATCTCTAAACTCAACAAGTCTTGTGATGTTGTCTCCAAGCAACACATACCCTAAAACCTCTGTGACATCGCCTGCACATTCAATCAACTTTCTCTTAGATTTGTGTTTCCTACAATCAACAGCTGCCCAGTCCTATTGCTGTTGACCTTGAAACATTGTCAAGAGAACGTTTCCTTTTCTATTTTTGCTGCCTCGGGTGAGGTCCCATCATCCCTTGCTTGTCTGGAGCAGGGCATAAGATGGCAGTCCAGCTGGCCTTGTGGGCGGAAACTGATTTCTTCTCATATGCTCACGGGCATCCTTCATGTTGCTCCAGATCACTCAGGCTACAGCATGTCTTGGGTTAAGGTCCTTTCTTGCCAGAAATTCCTTGTGGTGGGCCTCAACATTCTATCAAATCTGTGTGCAGCTGTTCAGTTCTATTTTCTGATCTCTCTGTGTACTGAATCCCAAGAGGCAACTCATTATTGCTCAGTGGGATGTTTGGTGTCATGCCTCTGTGACTTTCCTGGGTTGCTACTCCTGTGTGTCTAACAACGCCACACACACACACACACACACACACACACACACACACACACACATTCTATAACTCTCATGCTTCTCTTCTGATGTTCTTAAAAAACCAACTTTCTTGGCAGACTTTATGAGGATTGTGTTTGTATTTATGTTTCTGTTGACATTAAGCTTGGACTGCCAGATGAAAGGATGATGTCTTTTTTAACCTTTGTTTTTGCTAAGGCTCAACCCTCTTGGTAAATTAAAAACATTCATGTGTACTTGAGTAAATGAATTGCGAATCTTTTATCTGATCTTCTGAAGTTCAGTGCTCTCCCTTTTGTGTGTCTCTCCGAGGTTCTCTTTATACTTGCTGTCTAGCAGTTCAATCTGGCTGTCTTTTCTTGTTGGGACTCAAACCCAGGGCCCATGTATCCTAGGCAAGGGCTCTGCCACTGAGCTCTATGCCTGGTTTCTCCAAGGTGTAGGCAGAGCCTGCATGTTTGTTTCCCAACTGCTCAGACCTGAATAATCACACAGAAACTATATTAGTTATAACACAGTTTGGCCAATGATTCAGGCATATTTCTAGGTCAATTTACATCTTAAATCAACTCATTTCTATTAATCTATGTATCAGCATGAGGCTGTGGCTTACTGGTAAGGGTCTGGTGTCTGTCTCCTTGGGCAGCTACATAGTGTCTTCTTGACTCTGTCTATTCTGTCTATATATCTCTGTTTGGATTTCCTGCCTGGCTTTGCTCTGCTGAGCCATTGGCTGAAACCAATGAAATTCATTAACCAGTGGTAATAAAACATATTCAAAGCATACAGATGGGAATCCCACATCACCAAGGTGCTTTGGTGTTTCCTTTGTATTTATTTTTGTGCAGCTTGAGGTGCTTCTAGACCCTGTGACTTGATGCCTCTTGTCAACTTTGATTGTTCTCGGTCAGTGTCTTTTTACATATTGCTCTGTGCCCTTCTTCCCCTCTTTTTCTCGTCAGTCTTTAATCCCGTGTATGTTGGATTTTTCTATGGGATTTCCTTGTATCTCATGCAGATTTTTCTGCCTTATTTTTCTGGAGCAGCTTCTACTTTTCTGTCTTTCACGTTATTAGTCCCCTTACCAGCTAAATCCACTTACTGAATTAATTTTAATACCCATTCATTTGATTCATTCATTTATTTTTAGTAGTGTTGATCAAACCCATGGCTTTGTGCATGTTAGGGTAAGCTAATATCAACTTAGAATTTCTATCTACTTTTTATAGATTTAATTCCCTGGTGCAATTTTCAGTTTTATAGATTTTCATTAGCTTAGCAACTTTAGGTGTTCAGAAGTACTTAAATAACTCATTGGGTCTCTAGAGGGCCTGTTTCTAATTTTATTTTTATTTATTCTTTATGCAGTGCATAGTCTTCTGCATACCAGGCAAGGAGTTTTGTCTCTGCATTGCGTCTCCACCCCCAAGCCTGCTCCTATTGCTTTTTAAAACATCTCGTGGTCATGTCTCTTGGATGTCTTATAAAATTTTACTGATAGTCAATAGTTTGTACAAAGGCTACAGGTTTTGAATGATGCTCTCTCCAGGGGACCTTAGACTCTTCTGCTATGTGACACTGTCAGTAGCCCTGCCCGGCTCCTTTCTCCCTGAGATGCCTCTTTCTGCCTGAATCTAGGTGTTTCTGAGGAGTCTGAGAATGCCTCACAGGAGTGATGTTGTCCAGACTGTTGGCTCTGCCTTGGCTTCCCTTCCCTCCTATAGCTTTTCCTGATCTGAGCAGTCTCGCTGGCCCTGAACTCCATTTTTTTTGTCTCTCTAGACTGTTAGGCTGCTAAAAATCCACAAAATCATTTGTTTATTTCTATCTGTCTATCTATCTATCTATCTATCTATCTATCTATCTATCTATCTATCTATCTATCTATCTAATCTATCTATCATCTGTCTGTCTGTCTATCTATGAATCTACCTATCTATCTTTCTCCTTCCTTCCTTCCTTCCTTCCTTCCTTCCTTCCTTCCTTCCTTCCTTCCATTATTTTGTATCTTAGGGGCTGATTATTGTTTGGCCTCAGTCTTTCCACACGTAGCACATATGAAAGAGAAAAAGGGGACAGTTAGGGCCATCACAGTGGGGTCTCCTCACAGGGGCTCCTGGTCCTGCAAACCCTGGCTTCCTCAAGACTTTCCAGTGCCTTCAGATTTTATGTTTGAGACGTCTTTTCCCACCCTTGTGGTGTGTGTTTAGTGGGCTGCTTGTTCTGTTACAACAAGTTCTGATATCAACAAGTTGCCATAAGACTAAGGTCCTCCCCTTGTATCAAGACTGGGTAAGACAATCCAGTATGAGGAATACTTTCCCCAAAGCATTAGGGACAGCCTCTGCTCCCATTGTTGTTAGGAGTCCCACAAATAGACCAAGCGCACACCTGTCACATATACGTAGAAGGCCTAGGTCAGTCCCATGCAGGTTTCTTGGTGGTTGGTTCAGACTCTGTGAGCTCCTATGAGTACAGGTTAGTTGTTTCTGTGGGTTTTCTTGTGGTGTCCTTGACTCCTCTGGCTCATAAACACTTCCTCCCTCTCTCCAGCAGGATTCTCCAAACTTGGCATCAGTTTGGTTGTGGGTCTCTGCAACTGCTTCCATCAGTTACTGGATGCAGCCTCTCTGATGACAACTGGGGCAGTCACCAATCTATAAGTATAGCATAGTATTGTTAGGTACCATTACATTCACATTCTTTTCTCCAATTGCATCTGAATCTATCCTAGGTCTCTGGGCCATCCATCCTCTGGGTCCTGGCGCTCCAGGCAGTGTCAGGGGTGGGCTCAGTCTCGTGTCATGGGTCTCAAGCTGGAGCAGTCATTGGTTTGCCACTTCTTCAGTCTCTGAGTCGCCCTGACTTCAGCACACCCCATAGGCAGGGCAGACTGTAGGTCAAAGGTGGGGTTGCTGGTTTGGGGTCCAGTCCCTCCACTGGGAGTCTTGCCTCGTCACAGGAGACTGACAGTATTGCTAGGAGTTTTATGTGGGTCATCATTGTAGATTCCTGGGAGTTTCCATGCACCAGGTTTCTATCTGTCCCTGAAATGCGCCACCTTCTTTCCAGTCATTTCTTTCAGGACTCTTCCCTTCTTTTTACTCCTCAACCGAGTCCTCATGTTTCCACCCCCTCATGTCCCTAGACCACCCTTGAGATCTCTTCTGTTGCCCCTTCCCAGGGAGAGATCCATGCAGCCCCCTCCCCGGGCCTTCATTGTGACCTAGCCTCTCTGGACTGTAGCATGGCTCTCCTTTATAGCTAATATCCACTTACTTGTGAACATATACCATGTTAGTCTTTCTGTGTTACCTCACACGGGATGATTTTTTTTCTGGTTCCATCCGTTTGCTTTCAAATTTCATGATGTCATTGTTCTTAAGAGCTGAACAGTACTCCATTATGTAAATGTACCACATTTTCTTTACCCATAGTTTGGTTGAGGGGATTCTAAGGTTGTTTCCAATTCTGGCTATTATGAAAAAAGCTGCTGTGAACACAGTAGTGTCTATCATGAGCAAGTGTCCTATGGTATGATTGAACACCCTTTGGGTATATGCCCAGGAGTGGTATAGCTGGGTCTTGAAGTAGACCGAGTCCCAGTTTTCTGAGAAACTGCCATATTGATTTCCAAAGTGACTGTACAAGTGTGCACTCCCACCAGCAACTGAGGAGTGTGCCCCTCACGCCACATCCTCTCCAGCATAAGCTGTTATTTGTGTTTTCGATCTTAGCTATTCTGACAGTGTAAGATGGAATCTCAGATTTGCATTTCCCTGATAGCTAAGGATGCTGAACAATTCTTTAAGTGGCTTTTTTTTTTTTTTTTGGCTATTTGAGATTCTTCTGTTGAAAACTCTTTGTTTAGACCTGTGCCCCTCTGTAAGATGTGGGGTTGGTGAAGATCGTTTCCCATTCTGTAGGCTGCTATTTTGTCCTCTGTCTCACAATAGCTTTTCAGTGTCACGAGGTTCCATTTATTAATTGCCAACCTTCGTGTTTGTACTACTGACCAGGACGTTGTCTCCTGTGTCCATTCCTTAATTCTTATGACGATATTTCTTTTTGAGTGCTTGCGAGGGACCACATGCTGAGAAAAAAGCCACAAGGAAGAGAGTCTCCAGTTCTGTGAAGCTGTGGTCAGTGAGGAAGAAGAACTGGAACGGCTCAAAGAACAGAAAGTACCACATGCAGGATCAGGCTGGATGCCAGATGGGAGACTGGCTACTTACTGCCCTCTCTAAGTGGGAATCATTGAAGTTTACATGACAGGAACAATTTGGCCTTGAAGAGATTTAGGTCCCAGGAAGGAAGGAGAAAGGCCAGGAACCTGAGAGGGTTGCCAAAGTGGATTAATGTTGTGAGATCCTAAATTAAAAATTTTAATGTACATTTTTTTCCTTTTAAGAGAACTTTAAGAACTTTTAAGATTACTTTATACACTTCAAAACATTTCTCATCTTGGCTAAGCAATTATCTCTGTCTTGTAAGTGGGTGCTATATATGCGCTACTTGAACTCATTTAGGAACAGGGTATTACAGCTCCTGAAGAAGTTGAGGTATGTGCAGTAAGCCTGACTCCCTTCAGCAGGGCTGCTCACCTGGGGAAGAGCTGAGCTATATGTACATGAAAATGGGATATATTTCTTTAAATGTAATGCCGAGAAATGATTTATATATGTTTGAGGCTAAGTTTCTTTTAACCGTCAATATGACAGCCAATAAATCCAATTTCCAGTCAAAGAGACTGCAGACGAGAGGCTGCTTAAAGGAGCATGGGTGAAACCAAGGGAATAAACACACTCCAGGCCTTTAGGGATGGGGAGTGGTGCACAGGCAGTTGGAGGATGCAGGCCGCTGTGAGAGAACACCTCCCAGCCAGGGAGGGAGCAGGAAGGAAAGGTGCTGTCTTCTCTTCTCTCTCCTGGCTTCCACCAAAGCCAACTCTTCAGTCTAGTGCACCAGACTGAATGTTTTCTTCAGGGTTGTCTCAGCACTGCAAGGAGAAGGTCAAAGAATGGACATAGGGACAGGGAGCAAACTGCTGGTGATATGCCCAGGCCCAGGTTTGGTTAACAATGACCAGGACAGGAAGAGAGGCTACTGGCTTCTTCCATAGTTCCAGCCTTGGGAAGCTGTCTGACAGAGTGGCTTTCCCACACGGAGGACTGACAGTCCAGAAGGATTCCAATCATTTCTCAAATCCTTAAGATGACCAAAGTCATCTAGAGGAAACTTGCAATGAGATTGAGCAAATATAAGGAGAAAGCAGAATCTTGCAATCTGCAGAGTAGATATGTCACGCCGTTGAGTGGCGCTGAGGGTCGGATTGCCTTCTGATGTCAGCGAGCCTGGAAAGCAAGCTTAGAAATGTCTTAGAGTTTTGCTTGCCTTGGTGGAATGAGCTCTGGACTCTACTTATGTCTTAAGCAAAGCATAGCATTCTCATTAGGTGCGGGAAAGGATAGACTAGGAGAGGGAATGGAGACAAATACGTCAGTGACAGAGATGTCAGAGATGGGACTTTTGGAGGAACACAGATTCATAATCATTGTTATTCAAGAGAATCCTTTAAATATGGTCATTTAAAAAAAGCCACCTCCCAACAAGTGTTCAGGATGTTGATAGGGTCATAGTGTTATGTTACAGAAATAGGTTTTTTCCCCTCACTTCAGCAATTTAACAGCAAAATCTGGGAACTTACTGCTCAGCACACACAAACGTGCCCATATGTATTGGTCTGCAGACCCAGCTGTATGAAGTGTCGGTTTCCCAGGCCCTGGGACTTTGTGCAATCAGGCTAAATTGCACTCAGTCCCTATCTGGTATTTTTCTGTAAAACCTCCTACTCTGAACATCTTCTTTCTATATCTGCATATTGTATAATGTTCCATCAAATTTTTGTTTTGTTAATTCCTAACTTAGGCATTTGTTGTTTTGTTTACAGACTAAAAACAGGCCGGTTTTTAGGAAGGGAAAGAGTAATGGGATGCTTTTTTTTAATAAAGGAAACCAATATTTTTCTTTTTAAATAATTTAGTTTAATTTATCTTATGTATTTGAGTATTTTATCTGCTTGTATATCTGTGAACTACATGTATACAGTGTCCTCAGAGTCCAGAAGAGGGCATTGGATCCCCTGGACCTGGAGTTACAGATGATTGGGAGCTGCCATGTGGGTGCTGGGAATTGAACCCAGACAGTGGTCTTAGCGGCTGAGTCATATATTCAGCCCTTGGAGTCTTTTCCATTAAATGCTGGATGCACCATTTTGCTTCTGAGAGTCTGAAATGATTTATATTCATAGCAGTTTTTCAAAAGCATTGTTGGTAGCTACTTGAGTAAGTACTTTATTAATTTTAAGCTCATTAAGTCTCATGCGAATGATATGAACAGGTGCCATGACTGTTGTCATGGACACAGAGAAGCAGAGAGCTGTGACAAGGTGAGATTGTGACTAGATCAAAGCCACCCTCTAATAAAGAGAAGAGCAAGAATCCAAACCCAGAAATTTGGCCCCAGAGTGTCTGGGCTAACCCATTGTCAACCAGTGGGGACTTTTGTCTCAGATAATCCTGCTGCTGTATGGTTCAAATGTCCATATTATGGATGGATGTGTTCATCTAATGCTTAACTAACATTTTTAGGAGCTTCCTGGATGGAAGTCCTCGACTTGAAAAACCTGGGATTTATCAAGTTAGTTTGATCAAATCTTTTTTCCCCCTACAAAACATATAAAACCCTGTAGACCGGGGTTGTCCGATCTTAAACTAGTTCTTTACAATGAAATCACAGACTGTAATAGTTCTAGCAGGCAAGCAAGAGGTGTGGAGTGGCTGAAAGCGGCAACTGATTTAGATAGGGGTTCAGACTTTGTGTCTGCCCTCTTCCATTCACCTGTAGAGACTGTCTGAAATCCGCTCCATGGATATTTCACACCGCTGAAGCGTGTTGTCCTTGTTGGATTGTCTTCTGATCTTAGGCAGCCTGAAAAGTAAGCTTGGAAGTGCGGTGCTGAACCTCACGTGCCCTGGTGGGGTGTGCTGTGATGTCTCCTCATGTAGGGAGGCTCCGTGCGACATTTTGGAGTGATTGCTGAATGTTCCAAAAGGGCAGGTTCTAAATGCAGATCTGCTGAGAAACACTGAGATGTATCTGGGAAAAGCAGCCCCGGGGAGGGCACGCACATGTGAAGAGGAGATTTTTTAAAAATGAGAGAGAAGGGGGGGGGAGGGAGAGAGAGAAGGAGAGAAGGGGGAGAGAGGGAGAGGAAGAGAGAGAGAGAGAGAGAGAGAGAGAGAGAGAGACAGAGGCAGAGAGAGAGACAGAGACAGAGAGAGACAGAGAGAGAGAGAGAAAGACAGAGAAGGGGAGGGGGAGACACACACACACACACACACACACACACAAAAGTATCCTATACTGTAAGTTATTTGTGTCTGGATTGTGATTTCAACAACACGGACAAAGATGTGCACTCACACGTCTCTATTCGTGTGCACGCTCCTGACGCAGGAATCAGGGCTAGCCTTACTGAACTTCCACACATGCGCTTCTGTCTGTGGCCTGAACCCCTGCTATTGTCTTCTCTTTTGACAACTTGTATGCGCTCCCCTCACCTTCTTACTCTCCAGTCTTTTGGCCCCTTCCATAGGAGAGGACAGTCCTGAGAGTGGCAATGGAGACTCATCTGGGTCCTCCCCAGATAGCCACTGCTCACATCTCTCTCCCTCAGCCAGGCTCCCAAGGACCAGGACTAATGGCAACCATTGTTGGTACTGCGCTTCAATTTTCCATTAGACTTGGGTCTGCTCTGGCAGAGAGGAAACCACTCTCTGGATGTAAACTTGTGACCTGTGCAAAATGAATTCACTCTTCCACAGCACTGGAGGACCATTTAGTAAATTACTTTCATTGCACAGAATACCACCCTTGTGTCCCGGATGATGGAATCGTTGTCACACGGGTGAGCTATTTTTTCTCTTAGAAAAAGTGTACTTACATGAACGACTGTTGATGGAGCCTCATGCTCGTGGGTGGAGTGGGGGATGTCTTGCCAACAGTCTACCAGGACAGGACATGCCTGACTGATAGACACTGAGTATATTGAATCTTGTCCATGAAGGTTCTAGAAGGGCATAAGGAGGATTACCTGCAAGATTCACAACTGCATTCCTGGCTACAATTTGCAGCATTGGTATCAATGAGTGAGAAAACCATCACCAACCACTGTATTTAACTATCATCTTCTGACACAATGGAAGAGGCATCACACATGTGATGCCAATAATT
Source organism: Arvicola amphibius (assembly GCF_903992535.2). Taxonomy (NCBI): domain Eukaryota; kingdom Metazoa; phylum Chordata; class Mammalia; order Rodentia; family Cricetidae; genus Arvicola; species Arvicola amphibius. The sequence goes on along the minus strand of NC_052049.1, from coordinate 161,709,581 downwards.
TAGCAACAGCAGCATGATACAGGCTTTTAAATCTATTTTCTGGATGAAAGGCTCATAGGCTGATTAAGCCTCATGCTTGAGGTCATGTGCATAAATCATGGCTGAACTCCTGACCCACAGTGAGATGGCCTTAGTGTGTGCTTAGGTCATGAGACTGGCCCTCATGAATGAGGTGAGCGCCCTTAAAACAAGAGATGTGGAATTTTGTTCTTTGACTCTGCATTCCACCATGAGAGGATATAGCCGTTGAAAAGTAGAGGCATGTCCTCAAGGTCGTTAGATCTGCTCAGGCTTTCATCTCAGACTTAGGGTGTTCAGAACGGTGAGAAATGAATGTCCCCTCTACAGTCTCAGCTATGGCAGCCTTAGCATTGTCTAAGACAAACATGAGGGTTCAGATTTATTTATAATTTAACAAATTTATGTTCCAGGTTACATATACTAGAGAGGGTGCTTGCTCTGGTCCAGGGCACCAGGAGGTAAAAGTGACAAGCAGAAAAGGTGTAAGAAAAAAGATGTGGTCAGGCAGGTGGCCAGGGCATGCAAGGCCAAGGCATGCAAATTGTTTCTTTTTCTTTATTGACATTGTAAGGATAGTAGGTACTTTCATAGAGCATATGGAAACCATTGACGGGTTCTAGCAGAGGTGTGTTGTTGATTTACCTTACATATTAAAGAACTGATGAATATGGGCTGTGCGGGGCAAGGGAGACGGTAAAAGGCCTATTGTAAAGTGGCTGTAACAATCCAAGAGAGCAGTGATGGAGGATGAGACCAGGGGGATACTGGGTGTGGATGGTGGGTGAGACCAGGGGGACACTGGGTGTGGACGGTGGGCGAGACCAGGGGGACACTGGGTGTGGACGGTGGGCGAGACCAGGGGGACACTGGGTGTGGACGGTGGGCGAGACCAGGGGGACACTGAGTGTGGACGGTGGACGAGACCAGGGGGACACTTGGTGTGGCGGGGAAGGGAGTGTAAAGATGACAGACTAGGAACTTGGTTTTGAGTAGTTAAGTTGGAGATGTCTACTGGATACACAAACAGCCAGCCTGGGCAAGAAGCTAAGGGAATAGATCTGAGTTCCATCTGGGAAAATGAGCTGAGATCATCACTGCATTTTAAGCCACTAACTCGATGAGACCCTTGGAGAGTGAGGAGAGAGAGAAAAGAGAAGAGATTGGTTGTAGGGGCAAGAGATGGATGTGAACCAGGGGCAGAGAGGAGCCGTCAAGAGGGGAATGAAATGGGGGTGGGGGAAGAGCCCCAGAAGCCAAGGGCAAAGGCATGTCAAGGAAGAGGGTGTGATGGTCTGGGAGAAATTTATCAGGGACTTGGACCCCACCATGAGGTTTACATTAAAAGATAACCAACGAGTAAATTTAATAAACAAGAGCTGCTGTGGAGTATAGGGGGCTGGTACATGCCTAGACTCCCAGAACTTGGGATGCTGAGGTCATTTGAAGGCTGACCTGGACTAAATAAGGAGCTTTAGCCTAGCCTGGCCTACATAGTGAATTCTTTATCAAAAATAAGTAAGCAAGCAAGCAAGCACAGAGGCCACACCAGAACTCCAAATGGGTGCCAGCCTGATTGTCATCAAGAGGCTTCCTCTGGCATCTGATGGGAATAGATACAGAGACCCACGCCCAAACAATAGGTGGAGCTAGGAGAACCCCATGGAAGCGGGGTGGGGGGGGAGGAAATCTGCTGCTTATGTAAGGCCTGAAGGGGAAGTGGTGCTTTTCAGAAGGTAGTTTCAGTTTAATCAAGGTGACAGGAATGTTCAGGAAAGATGTGGAGACATTTGTGGATGTACAATGAGACTTAAGAAGACACCAGGAGAATTCCAGGAGTTAGAGAAGGGGTGGTAGAGAATCTGATTGGAGCTGAGATCCAAAGCATGACCCAGAGTTACGACCTGCTTTAGACCAGACAGAATAAACAGTAATATCTGGGTTCTCTTGCTTTATCTTTGCTGTTTTTATTTTAGGCAGATTCTTTCCAATGGCTATAGCCTTACATCTCTACACATAACCAAGAAAGAGCCATGCTCCCCAGTGACGCTCTTAGAAACACATCACAGGCTCAGAGCTTCCTCTGGGATGGCTCGTTTTACATTCCCATTGCTAACTTAATCATTGTGGCCAAGAAGGCGTGGGACTGTAATTCCCCAGGTGGTACCTTGCTTCTGAACTAGTTGTGTGAATATGAGTGTAGGTGGGTGGGTTCCTCCAGGAAAACTTTGAAATGTGTTCTGCCACACTTATTTGTAAGAAATTCAGCAGTAGAGATTAAGGGTAATGGGATCAATCTTTCTCTGTTATGACGATCAATTCAACATTGACCTCAGCCAGTCTAAAACCCAGAAGCTAATCATACCCACTCAGCTTAGCAATTTCAGTTTCAACCATTGGTTATTTGTTTTGTTTGAATCAGTAGAGATAGAATAAGTTTGGTCACAGTAACAAATATTCTCCCCAGTCTTAATGGTTGGAGTTTATTCATTGCTCACTCAAAGCTCATCATGGGGTATTCGAACCCGTGATCTACCTAGCGTGTGCTGACCCAGGCATTCGTGCTGTCTAACTCTTCTAGCTTTACTGCCTCAGCATAAGGCATCCCAGGAACATCACACCAAGGTACACGGAGCTTGGAGGGTTCAGGTGGGCTCTTCTCTGCCTTTGCTCATGAGTCACATACTTTTATTGGCCTCCCATTGGACAGAATTTGTCACATGTGAGACAGAAGAGCAGCAAGGATTCCTCTAAGTTTCACCAGTTTTCTCTTCACGCTGCCACAGTCCCCACCCAGCACTGTAGTGTGGACCTCTGCTCATGTCTGTCTCTCAAAGACTGTGTTCCCAGTGTGCCCTTGTACTTGGTGCCTAGCACACATGCCAGACGCTTAATAGCATCAGAGACATGCATGGATCGGACCAGTCCAAGCTGCACATTTGGTCTATGGAGAACCCCAAAGACAAACGAGCTCATATGGGGGAGATGATTAATCCAAGGTGACACAGTTAAAAGCAAGATGAGAACTGTCATCAGAGAGGCTTCATGCGGCAACTGGAGGAAACAGACGCAGAGACCCACAGTCAAACATTAGGCAGACCTCAGGGAGTCCTGCAGAAGAAGGGGAGGGAAGATATAGGAGCCAAAGGGGTCAAGGACATTACAAGAAAACCCACAGGATCAACTAACCTAGGCTCACAGGGGCCTACAGAGACGGAACAGCCAGGGAGCCTGCATGGGATTGACCTAGGCTCTCTGCGTATGTGACAGTTGTGTAGCTTGGTCTTCTTCTGGGACTCTAACAGTGGGAGCAGGGGCTGTCTCTGATTCTTTTGCTGGCTTTGGGACCTTGTTCCTCATACTGGGATGCCTTTTCTAGCCTTAATATGAGAGGCACCTAGTCTTACTGCAACTTGTTTGGTTGATCTCCACTTGGAGGCCTGGCCTGGCCTTTTCTGGAGAGAAACAGAGGAGGAGTGGATTGGAGGGGTGTGGAGGGGGCATGTGTGAGGGGAGGGACTAGGAGTAGAGGAGGGAGGGGAAACTATGGTCAGGATGTATAAAACAAAATAATTTAAAAAAATCATGAATAAACTTAAGGAAGCTGATGTGTGGTCTGCATCCAGGCAGCACCACCGTGAGCTATGTTTAGGTGTGGAGTGTAAGAGGCTCCTCACTGAGACATTATCCCCCTGCAGCCTGGTGATGCCAATTATGAGCACAAAGAGAGGAAGAACTCCTTTCTCCCGCAAAGCACTGTAAGCTCCTCATGCCACATGCCTGGGATGTTTCCTTGCCAGAAGAAGCTCTATTTCCTGATTTTTGTCAGGGTACTGTGAAGATGAACAATGCTCCATTCTTTTCCCATGGGAGATGTTGAGTGTCTGATGCCCGTTAAATCATTCAGGGTCAGGCGACTCAACCTTTGTGTCCCTGGCAGAGAGAAATCATCTTTTGAGCTATCATGAATGGATCATATTGATTCTCCCACTCGGCCTTACAAACAAAAGAGCAGATTGCCTCTGGTCATCCACACCCCACTCTTGAGGTACAGTTTATTTGTTTATTTTCTCTTTAATAATTGCATTAGTGTATGCTCTCTGTGCAAAGCTATGGGTTTCATAATAACTTCTTCATTCACGAACATCCAGTATGTTGAATTTGGGTCCTCAGTAAGTGCAGAACACACGCTTAATTGCTGATCCATTTCTCCTGTACAAGTTTGTATCCTTTAGTTGGGGAACTGAATTATTAACATTTAAGGTTATTGTACAGAAGTATTTGTTGGTTTTACTGGTTGTTTTCTTAGTCGGTTCAAAGAGTGTTTCTCCCTTTCTTCCTTATTTTTCATGGAGCTCTGGTTTTCTGAACTACACAGTTTGATTCTTTCCTGGTTCTTTATTTATCTGGTCCCTTTGTGGGATTAATTATTATTTTTTTTAATGCAACCATGTAGTGAGTTTCTTCCTTGTCTGTGTGTATCATTCTCTTAAGCATCTTTTGTAATGCTGGCCAAGTAATCATAAATGGCTTTATTCCGTGCTTGTCTTGGAAGATCCTTATGTACTCATCAATTAAAAAGAATATTTTCTCTGGACAGAATCATCTTGCTCAGCAGTTATTTACTTCAAGAATCTGATCTTTATGATTCCATGCTTTCCCAGATATTAGGGAGTAGATTTGTCTTTGTAAAAGAGTTGGGTTTTCTCCCTTCCAGAGTTTAGTTTTATTTGTTCTGCAATTTAAACAGTAAATTGGCTTGGAGAGCCTTTTATCTTGGGGAGGTTCTAGATGTATTTTGTCCATATTGTTCCCTAGGTATGAGAAACTTCAATTTCATTGAATAGATTTTTCTATAAATTAGTTTTTTTTTTAAATCTCAGATCCTTCTTCCCTTCTACAGGGTAGCCCATCTATTTATTCTATAGATGATCAGGTTTGGTCTTTTGATAATGTCCTCGAGTTCTACAAAGTCATGAGAATGCTTTAGTATCATTTTCTTTCTTTTTCTTTTGTTGTGGAATCTGGAACCCAAGGTCTTCAAGAGCAGGAATCAGAAAAGGGAAAAAGAAATAAAATAGCAACAACAGTAAAATTATTAAGGCATGGTAGCTCCTTTTCTTGTCTCTCTAACAAAACATACGACATAAACAATGAAAAGGAGGAGAGGATTATTTTGGTTCATGGCTTTAAAAAATAGAATCCACCATGGTTGGGAAAATGTGGCAGCAGAAGATGGTGGGAACGTGTGGCTGTTGTTTCTTGCCTGGTAGGCAAGTCCTTCATGACTTAGATATATCTTCATCTTTATTTTAGTTTTTATTTTGAGACAGAATCTCACTAAGTTGCTCAAACTGGCCTTGAATTCATTCTGTAGCCCAGGTTACCTTTGGACTTGTGATCCTTGTGAACTTGTGAATTTGTGATGTTTCAGTCCTGGCACTGTTGTCAGGGTTTCTGTCCTGCCCTGTTCCCACAGTCGTTAAGTCCCAAAAAAATCACACGGAAGTCTACATTAACTACAAACTGATTGGCTCATTAGCTCAGGCTTCTTATTAATTCTTATAACTTATATTAGCCCATTATTCTTGTCTATGCTAGCCATGTGACTTGGTACCTTATTCAGTGAGGCAGTCACACCTTTCTTCTTCTGTGGCTGGGTTACAACTGCTGACCAAGCTTTCCTCTCCCCAGAATTCTCCTGTTCTCCTTGACCTGCCTCTACTTCCTGTCTGGTTGTCCTGCCTATACTTTCTGCCTGACACTGGCCAATCAGCATTTATTTAAAATATAATTGAAAGGATACAGACCATTGTCCCACAGCATGGCATCCTTTAGTAGCTGGGATTATAGGACTGTACCACCAGGCCTGATTACTTTTTATTTATGGCTGTATCAATGTGATTTTTTTAACCTTGTCTTCCATCCACGGTAGTCTTTCTTCTGCTTAATCTAGTCTATTGATGCTGTTTTTCATAGTTTTTATCTGATAAATTTATTTGACTTTTTCATTTCCAATATTTCTATTTGGTTTCTTTTCAGACTATCATTTTTTAATGATTTTATTTATGTTACTAAATTTTTAATCCATGTTGCAGACTTTCTCATCCACATAATTGACCTCTTTATTCAGGCTCTGAGTTGCTGTCTTCACATCATTCATTGACTTGTTTGAACCTTCTTGGAAGACATTGCATATTTTAAAAGTATTTCTATTAATTCTTTGAGAATTTTATACAATGTATTTTGAATATATTCGCTTCTCCTCCAACTTCTCCCATTACCTCTCTCTTCACTATGACTTTCCTTCCCATAAAATCTGAGTTTTCTTCATCCTCCCCATAAAGTCTGTGTTAAACAACTAATCTTGAAAGTAGGGACTTCCCTGGCTGTGGTTGACCTACCATGGGCCACAGCATTAAAGAAAACTGACTCTCCCTCTCTCAGAAGCTATAAAATGCTAATAGCTTCTCAGTGAGTGGTGGGATTGCATTCCTGCCTTCTACCTCTAGGCTAAGAGTTTTGTCTGTTTGAACTCGTACATGTCTTATGCATGCCTATTTGAACTTGTACCTGTCTTATGCATGCTGTCATAATCATTGTGAGCTCACATGTGCAATGTCTCTGTTGCATCTAGAAAACACTGTTTCCTTGATGTTACTTCTGGCCCTTCCAATCCTTCCAATCCCTCTTCTATGAAGATCCCCGAACTTTAGGGACAAGGGTGTGACACAGATGTCCCATTTAGAACTGAGAATGCTGAAATTTCTTATTCTTTGCCTGTTGACCAGTTGAGGGTCTCTGTGTTAATAGCCATCTACAAGACGCTTCTCTGAGTAGGGTTGAGAAATGCTCTGACCCACGGGTATAGCAATAAGTCAGTAGGAGTCATTTTAATAGGATATCCATTTCCCAAAATAATAGTATTAGGTTCACCCTTAGGACCCATGACTTGTCTCTACATAGGTTCATGAGCCTTTTAACAGTGTTAGGAATAGGTTTCATCTCATGGAGCAGGTCTTAGATTCAATCAGAAAGTGGTTGGTTACTCTCATAATACATGTCACTATTTTACCTGTGGGCATATCTTGTCAGGCTATTACAGCTTGCCGAGTTCACAGCCTGGAGAGATTGATGAGACTGTGAGGAGGATTTCACAATAAAAAACCATAACAGAAGGATGAAGGCACGAGAAATAATAGAGAGCACAATAGATTTAGTGCAGAAAAAAAGCAGAGCAATCATAGAGCTTACTTAAGCAAAATAAAAATGAAAACAAAAAATTTAAAACAAAAATATGAAAGTAAAAGTTAAAATAATAAAAAAGAAATCAAAACAAAACCAGAAAATAGTATAATTGTCAGTATCTCTAGTTTTATGTGCTGACTCTGGGTTTCCATTCCTGGGGTATCTTTGCACTCTGAACCCTGCCAGTGGGCAAACAGCTGCCGATCTATCTCCCCAGTGTTCAAAAAAGACCGGCTAGAATGACTAGGTGAAATCTGTGCTCTGTTTTGCTTCTGAGTTGAATTTCTGTGTTGAACTGGTCCTCTGTCTGCCTCTCCCACCGAGAACAAGCCTCTCCAGCCTTCAGCATGGGTGCCCCGTGGCTTGATGCCTGCTTCTTTGGTGGTGGGTAGCACTTCCTGGCCACATTTTCAGGGTCTGTGGCTCCGGAGGGGCCTTGCATGTTTCCCTTTGTAGCACCATGCTCCCTTCCCATTGCAGCGGCATGCTCCCTTCCCATTGCTCTGTGCTTTGCCCTCAACATCCTGCAGTGTTTGCCTGAGTGCATACTTGTCCAGCTTAACTTCAGTCCCATGTTCCCATGTTTCTGGAGCAGTCTCTGGCTTAGTCAGGGGAGTGTGTGTGTGTGTGTGTGTGTGTGTGTATGTGAGTGTGCATAGAGTTAACAGTACTTTTGGGTTTTATTTTATTTTATTTATTTTTAACTTCTTTCAGCAGAATAGTTTGGCTCCATTGTTTTTCTGAGGATTAGCTTCATCTCGCAAGTCAGCTTGCAAGTCGGGACCAGGGCCCTTCTCTGGGCACCCAGGTTCCTTCTCCAGCAGCACCCATCACAGCACACAGAGATCTCTTGTCTCACATTTTGTTTTTGTAGGGTTTCTGGAGACTTTCCACTTCTTTCTTTGCAACCTCAGAGCAGGGCAGGGGATTTTCCCCTTCTTTGCTTTCTGATTGATTGGTTGTTCTAAGTTGGGTCTATTGTTTTCTCTGTAAACCTTACTTTCAGTGTTTCTGGATCTCATTTGGTCCTCTCACCATCTGGTGTGGCCTCCCTGCCCTTGCCAGGCCCCACTGCTCTCTGTAGCCAGGGATCCAGCGTGTTCTTTAAGGTGACACAGGAGAGTGCTGTTTATCCCTTCTTTGCAGTGCTAAGAATTCCCATGGAGCTGGGGAGATGGTTCAGTGGGTAAGATCACTTGCTCTGCAAGTATGACCTGAGTTCAAATCCCTAGAACCCATGTAAAAAGCCAGACATGTCTGTAACCTCGGCGTTATGGAGACAAAGACTGGTGAATCCTGAGGGCTCTCTGGAACTCTCTGGAATTCTCTGGAACTCAACCTGGCCAAATGTTGAGTTCAGTGAGAGACCTGGGCTCAGTCCAATAAGATGGATCATGATAGAGGAAGACACGTGACCTCACGCCCTGGTCTCAACAATACATTCTCTCCCCCTCCCTCCCTCCCTCCCTCCCTCCCTCCCTCCCTCCCTCCCTCCCTCCCTTCCTCCCTCCCCCTCCCTGTGTATGTCTCCTTCCCTCCCCCTCTCTCCCTCTCTCCCTCCCAGGTACCTTTAAAGACTTACATAAGAAAGGAGTTTCGATATGGTTCCTGTGAGCTCCCATAGACACTGCCACAAACCCTAAGACTACACAGCTGGTCTCGGATCTCTCCACACTTCTCCCGGAGAGACTTCCTGGACCAACCCCATGTAGGTCATGAATATTTCAGCTTCACCCCTTCATCTTCATCAGAGAACCTGTCACTGCCGAGCTTTTATCATCACATGGCTCTATCCATTTTGAAACGGACCCTTCTGTTCCTCTTCATCTGTCCAAAGCCTTTGGAGTTCATAGTTTGCCATCAACAGCCATAAACCTTTATCTCCCCCGAGCTGTTTCACTGTTTCTCTCCTGTGATGGAACCTGGCTGTCCCCAAGGACACTGCTCTCTCTGAGGCCTCCTCACATAGACACTTTTGATTTTGTGCCTTAAAGGGGGGTGTCTTCCTTATTCCCCCTTCCAGCTTTTAATTAATCATGGCACTCGCTTTCAACTTCAAAGACCACAGCCTTTTGAAGCACTTTGTCAGATGCTGCCACCTGCTACCCCACCTTGTCGCTGTCCTTCACTGACCTTCATCCTTGGCTCCCCAGCTCCTGCTCTGCTGCCTGCCTTTATCTCTGGTGCCAGTGACAATCAGAACTACCATTTAGTGGGAAACCTCTCTTTTCCTGGACCCTTCTAAGCAGTTTAAAACATTATCTTATCTAATCCCAATTGTAGTCTACGGTAGATGTTAACACCACCCTCATTTTATAGCTGGGTAAAGTGGGGTGTAAAGAGATCATGTGCTTTGCCTGATAACATACCCAGGGGTTCCAGCAGGGTCCGAAAGATAATCTGGTCCCAAGAACATGCCCTTAGCTGGTAAGTTGTCTCCTTATCAGTATTTCTGGCAGCAGCATCTGTGTAGTGGTCCCTTGACTTTGCTGGTTCCTCTGACACACCACAACCACCCAGTCTTGAGACTGTCTTCACCATCGTTGCATCAGTTGTGACAGAATTAGCTTAAAATATTGTTTTCAATTATTTGTCAATATTTTGTACCATCTCTAGTCTTGGCAACTCCTTATTGAGAGCCTTCCACTTCAGAAGATCCTCGGGCTCACGGGAACTTCAAATCTTTCATCTGTATTAGCCCCGCCATGGTTCTCCACATCTCAGCATACCTGCACTCCTCATCTCCTTCTAGTGGCTGACGACAAGGTTGAGGCGTACTTTATAACTTTATAACTAGCTATGTGACACTGTACAATAAAGCACCAATTTGCCCACAGTTTTGTGAGTCAGAATTGGGAAGGAATTGCTGGATGGTTCTTCATCCCCACATCTGCTGGAGTCTCTCATGGGGCTGTAGTCAGACAGTGAATGGACTTAGAAGAGATGGCTTGGTTTACTGGAGCCTTGATGGTGACTATGAGATTCTCTCTCCCTCCCTCTCTTCCTCCCTCCCTCCCCCTCTTCCTCCCTCCCTCCCGCCCTTCTCCCCATGATTATCAGGGTGGTCTCCACACATTCCCCTTAGGCTTCCCTGCTTGCCGCTGGATCTCAAAAGTGAGCATTCTACTTAGCAAAGGTGGCAGCTGCAGATCCTTTAATGTTTTGCTCCAGAAGCTCATTTATACAATTTCTGTTAAATTCTGTGAGTTAAAATGACATGTATGGTGAACTTAGATCTAAAGGGAGGGGGAAATTTACCCCTCAAAGTCACTCTGAAAAAGAGGTGCAGAATGATGGTGGTTGTGGTGGGGTTCCTGTTGTAGCACCTTTGGAAACGCAATTGTGTTGGGACACAACCCTTTAATTGTTTTTACTGTACCACTGTCTCCCATGTCTTCTTCTTCCTCCTTTCCCGCCTGTCACCTTTCCTGTCCTCATGGTCAGTTATCAGTTAATTCCATGTCTGCAGCTGAATAGATTAATCTTTCTAGAGAAAACCCACAAACTGTCTCAAGTCCTTTCCCCTCTATATTATCATCCAGAATCTCCACCAATCGCTCAAGACAGCTCAACAGTGTAATAGCTTCCTGGATATTTGCTTTGCCTTGTCGTAGGCACACTTCACACCCCTCCTCCCTCCTTAACTCCCAAACAATATGCTAGACAGCAGTAGTTAACAAGTTAACCAGCTCATCTCCTGGCTAACTATACAGCATCCTGAACAGTATGCTAGACAGCAGTGGTTAACAAGTTAACCAGTTCATCTCCTGGCTAACTCTACAGCATCCCGAACAGTATGCTAGACTGCAGTGGTTAACAAGTTAACCAGCTCATGTTAAGGCTAACTCTACAGCAAGGTTGGCTTTATGAAGAGAATGATGCAGTCACATGAGAAGTGTTTCCTTTCCACCCCTTGTCAATGTGCATGAACCTAGAGCTCTTCGCCTTCCATCTGTCGGTGTGGGTAACAGGTCCTTGAGCCATAGTATGCAGTTGCAAGAACTGGGCTTGGATGGCGTTCCCATCATTTACAGTCTCCTAAAAAACTTCATTACTGCATGTATGTCTTTCTCTCCAATAGCAAGTTGCCTGTTTAATTAATCATTCTAATTAGCTTACAAACAGACTTTGATATTGCCACTTTAAACAAAGCTAGTAAAAACAAACCCTGTTTTGACTTCATCTCTTGCTCAGTTACCAAGGTTTTCTTGTTTCTTGACAGAATGTCTCTAAAAACCAATCTGAACTTCCAAATTCATATTCTTCATCTCCTGTTCCCCCTCCAGCCATGCTGGTGGGGCTTGTCTCTGCTATTCCAGGGGAGCTGCTCTTACCTTAGGTAATTCCAACTCTTCCTTATACAGTGCTTTCGTCAGCAACTGGCATAGCTGACCACCCTGCTCGGCTGAAAATTGCCCCTCTTTCTTCCCAGTGTCATAGCATATTGGTTGATTGACATCCTACCTCATCAGTCTCTCCTTCATAGCCTTTGTGGTTTTCCTTATGGATTACCAAGTGGGGAAATTTCACTGGGGTGTCTTCTTCTGACTTCTGGTTGTATTCTCTTCATGGAGATCATATGGAATGCCATGGCTGTAAAATGCAGTCCACCTCTGGGACTTCTAAACTGCACCTCTGTGTAGAGCTTCTCTCTGGCATCAGTCTTACATATATTGCTGCTACCCGAATGTCAAAAGGATGCTTCATATTTTAATAGGACTAAAACGTAGGGGCAGAATTAAGTCTCTGCTCCTACTAAACGACTGCTCCTCAAATTCTCAATTAAGCAAAGGGCATCACCATTCACATAATTTTGTGTTGTAGAATAATATTTTTGTGTCTCTACCTTTGGATTGGTTTAAGGAAGAGCTGAATGGCCAATAGTGAGGTGGGATAGGTGGGATGTCTGGGGAGAGAGTGAAACTCTGGGGAAGAATTTGAGAGATGGAGAATGTATCAGCTAAACACAGAGGAAGTGGGATACAGGGTACTGATCAAAGCTAATGAGTCATGTGGCAGAATGTAGATTAATATAAGCAAGTTAATTTAAGTTATAATAGCTATTTGGGAATAAGCCTAAGCTAAGGCCAAGCTTTTGTACTTAATAAGAAGTCTCCCTATCATTATTTGGGAGCTGGAGTCAAAAAAAAATCTGACTACAGTTTTGGCATTTTTTCCTGACAAAATTCTGGCAGCTACAGTAGAGCCTTTGCTTTTCTACATAGCATCTACCCACTCATCCACTCACCCACCCATCCATCCATCCATCCATCCATCCATCCATCCATCCATCTATGTAACCATCCATCCATCCACCCACCCACTTATGCATCCATTCACTCCATTCACCTATGTATCCATCCATCCATCCATCCATCCATCCATCCATGCATCCATGCATGCATCCATCCATCCATCTATCTATGCAACCAACCAACCATCCATCCATCCATCCATCCATCCATCCATCCATCCATCCATCCATGCATCCATGCATGCATCCATCCATCCATCTATCTATGCAACCAACCATCCATCCATCCATCCATCCATCCATCCATCCATCCATCCATCCATCCTCCATGCATTCATTTTCATTCTCCTTTAAATACATTCAGATTTAGACATTTCATCATCTCCACTATTACCTTGTTTAGAAACTGTCACATCACCTAGTCTCCCATCCTGTTCCCTCTCCCGGATGACAGCTTATTCTGTTCCTAGTTGGAAAGTGATTAAAATCATTGCCTGTGTAATCATATTGCCTGATTCAAATGACAAATTTATTAAGTAAGAGTCAATTCAGGTATCACGCCTTTACTTAACATTCTTTAATAACTTTGCATTTTAATTAGACAAAAATCAAATTACTAATTGTGACCCAGAAGAGCCCATCAAGTCTGGCCTCCACCTGCTTTCTGAAGTTACTCATAATCTTCCCCTTACCCATTCTATTGACCAACTAACCTGCCTTCCAGCCTGTGAGCAGGCCACACTTCTGGTTTCAGGCAACACTTTCCCACACCTTGAAATGGTCGGTCACCTTCTCCTTGTTCAGGTCTCTCTTTCCCCCTCTCTTTAGAACCCTCTCTTGATTTCCCTAGATAGATTGTACATTCCCCTCTACAACACATCTCTGTAGAACTAATTATTTGAAATCAGCTTATTGATCAAATAATTTCCATCTTACTGTCAGTCTCACTGATAAGAATTTAGATTTTACTTGACTGCAAGGATTATATTTATTAATCCCCAGGACCTGGATTCTGGAGCAGAATAGCACTCTATAAATATGCATTGGCTAGGAGGATGAGAGATTTTTGATTCATTAAAATGTAAGTAATATAAGAAATTCAAACATGTAAGAAAAATTTCCAGTAGCAACCAGGCATAAAATCACAGGGACATTATCCTCTTGCCTGCATGCAGGACATCCGCCCTGAGCTGTCAGGCTCCAGTCCCAAGAGGCAAGGTGGCTTTGGAAGTCCCAGACTCCAGCACATTAATGAACAACACTCTTCCTCTCCTGCACCATTTCTCAAGTTACATTGTTTAAAACGTCTTCTTTGGGTTGCCATTAAAGCCATTGCAGCAGACGGGACTACCGTTTCTTGGGTAGACATCGTGTCTGGAGAGTACGTGAGGACCACACACTTCCTCCCCTACTTTTCTATGGCTCCTCTCAACTTTCCATCATTCGTTTTCCACGATCAAAGTTTATTGCATTTATACTCTGATCCGCGGCTATAATTAAGTCTTCTGTGCTTTGAGGAGAGGTTAGTTTCTTAAACTGAATACCATTAAATGGCAGTTGGAAACTGTGATTATGTAAATATTATTCAGTAGAGAACCAAGTAGTTTGATTAGACTTAACGGAGAGTGAAAATAATCTTAAATCTAAACCTGTGGCACTCCGAGGCAAAAACCCCCATCTTCAGATCAAACAGATTCTGATTTCAGCTTCGCATTCCTTCAGTCACTCAAAATCACACTGTATTTTTTTATTTGATTTGACATATGACATTTCTTGACAGCTTCATTTTATCTTTCTCCACATCTCTAATTGACTTGTTTTTCTTTTTTTTCTTTTGGTACAGAAAGGATAATAAAAATAAGACTTTTAAGGGAAAATGCTGAGTGCAATGTTCTAGGTAATTTGTATGCATGATTTCATCTACTATTCAATACAACACGAAGTAGGCATTATTTAATTTCTTCTTCTTATTGTATGGGAGTGAATTGTGTGGGAGTGTGTGTGTGTGTGTGTGTGTGTGCATGCATGTTTGCACACCTGTGGGTACATGTGTGCCACAGAACACATGAGGAAGACAGAGGGAGGGCAACTTGTGGGAATCTGTGCCCTGCTTTCCCTACGTGGCTCTGGTCCTGAAGATGGGAGTTAGGTCTCCAGTCTTCACAGGTACACTTCTACCTGCTCAACCATTTCTCCAGCCCAGGAATTATTCTATATTCAGTTTTCATTTTGAGACAAAGTCTTAGGACACACCCCAGAACTCATGATGCTCCTGTCTCAGCTTCTCAAGACCTATGTAAAGGTGTGTGCCACCACATCTTACTTCCATTTGCTTTTCAAATAAGAAAATCAAATTTCAGAAGATGCAAATGTTTATCCAAGTTCCTATCTTTTATGATTTTGCTCAGGCAGCCTAGAGATTGTTCTAACCATGTTGGGTGGTCCTTATGAATTTCAGAAACTTCCCAGGTTTTTTCATTACACTGTCACTGAAGTAAGAATGTTGGCTTAATTGAAGACATTTTAAAGCTCCCATTCCATCCTGCACTTCTAGTTTTGGCATTACTGCATGGGTATCATCTCGAGGTATTTTTTGTGATCACTGCAGTTCTGGCTTGATCTATGTGTTTTTTCCCTCTTCTATTCTATTCATTTTTTCCCTGCACATAGTAACAGACAAGTTTCCCAGGAAGGACAATTGGAACCTACCATTTCTGAGTCCTTAAATTCAAAGTTATTATAAAATTCTTACACTAGACTGATAGTTTGGATAGGTATTGAATTTAGGTACAAAATAATTGATCAGAATTTTTGCCAGTTTTGCTCTTTGCTCTGCTTTCTTTGAAAATCCAGTATGATTGATGAAAAGTTTAATACATTTGTAGATTCTTTTTCTTCTTGTGGAAGTCTTACATCTCCTCTTTATCTTTGATGTTTTAGATTTCAGGAGAGCATATTTAGGCATGGCCACTGTGATCAGTCCTTGCAGCATTGACTCTTGTGCTTGACTGTCATCAGGGAGACTTTCTTCTATGATTGATTTAATTATTTCCTTCCAGCCTACCCCCCTCCTCTCTGTGTTGGATTAATATTAGAATTCTTGGATTAAAGTAGGATTTCCCAAATCATGCTTTTCATTCTTTCTCCCTGGAGTACTGAGGGGCAAACTCAGGACTTCACACCAATGAGCAGCATCCCTGGCCCTTTGTTGAAATTGGAACAATTCTTTCTGAGACAAGGTTCCTCTCTAATTACTCATTCTAACTGTGATCTTAGGATTCTCCTGCCTCAGCTTCCTGAGTATCAGGATTATAGGCCTGTGCAGCTGGGGCTGGCTCCTTCTCCCACATCTTTCGGTTTCTTCTACCTTCTCGTTATTTCTTTATTTTCATTCTCTTGTTTTTATTTGACTTTGTTTTATTGTTGATTTTATTTTTAAATTCTATTTAAATATTTCTAAGTGCATTTGTTATCTGTACTGTTTCAATATTCTGTCCTGTTCTGATGGGTGCAGCCTCTTTAAAATCCACCTAATATTTAGTTTGTTACATTCGCTATATATTTCAGAGACTAATCCAATGTACAGCTGCCAAAGATTGACTCTCTGGGCTGCCTCTTCCCTTGGTTGCTACTTTCCCTTGCTGAGAACCTAAAAAAAAAAAAACTTAAAAAAATCAAGAAAACAAACAACCCTAATAAAATATAGGCTATGGACATGAACAAAAGGTCTCACAAGAAGTGCCAGTGGCTTCTCAACACTTCAAAGTGAGTTTAACATCCTTGGCTATCACAGGAGTGCAGATTAAAACTATTGAAGAGTTTAGCTCCGCCCATTCAGAATACCTATGATTAGGATAGAAATGAAAACAAATGCCGGCATGGATGTGAGGAAGGAAGCCCTGATCTACTGTTTGTGGGAGTGTTGAGTAGCACAGTCACTGTAGAAATCATCCTGGAAGGTTCACAGAAAGCTAGGACTTGAAGTGCTCGCTGGGTCAGCTGTATCGTTCCTGGGCGCACACCTAGTGGAGTCTGTCTCCCACCACAGAGACACTTGCACATTCTTGTTCATTGCAGCTTAATTCACAAAATCCAGGAAAGAGCATCAGCAAAGATGCCCATCAGTCACTGAAGAGACACAAGGGAAATGTGGTACACATGCATAATGATATATTACTCAGCTGTAAAGAAAAGGGGAACCATGAAATTTCCAGGTAAATGGATGAAACTGGAAAAAATTATACTGAGTAAGGTCAGCCAGGTTCAGACACAAGCCACATGATCTATATCATATCATATCATACCATATCATATCATATCATATCATATCATATATCTTTTGTTTTATGTGTTTATGCTGGAGTACACATAGAAGCCAGGAAACTAGGAGCATACCACTCAGGGTGGAAGCCTTGAGGGAAGGGGGGTAGTGTAATACAGGTAAAATGAAAATAGACTGGAGGACCAAGGTAGGGGAAGGGGGAGCAGCGAAGGGTTCAAACATGGCCGGGCATGGGGAATGACGAAATCAAATACTGACAAAGACTTAACCAAAATGCAGGGTGCTTGTTAAGGTTACAGGAAAACTTAGGGTCTTTCAACCCAGGAGAAGTATTCAGTTAGAGGGGACAGTTGAACATAGGTGAGGTGAAAGGAGGGGCGATATACTTGGGGTTAAAATTTAAGTGGGGATAGAGGTTGAGTGAGGGTAGGGAGTAGGTTAGTCAAAACTGATGATTCTTGAACAAGCTTTATAGAAATCCACCAGTTTATTAGCTAATTAAAGAGAAATGCCACACAGACACACACACACACACACACATACACACACACACACACTTTACAAAAGGGAGTTTGGACAGTAGTGTCCTGTATTAATGGACAATGCTGTCGCACCTATAATAATGTAGGCTATTGTCATTTCTCTCGGTTGCCCACCATAACTAGACGGTAAGACCCTACACCACTTAGAGGGTGTAGGATATAGAGAAATCAGCTGCAAACTGAGCAGGAAACACTTGGCCTGCTGGCTAGCTTACATAGCAGTAAAGATGTTAAGTAGGCTGCAGAGGGAGAAAAGACACCAATGGTCTGCTCTGAATTCTGTGTGCTACAATATGACATGCTGGCAGGTTGTGCCCACTGGCACGATATTGGCATAGCGGTTACTGAGGTTCACATATCTGACTGGATATGAGGCCTGCACCGTAGGAAGGATCTTATGTCTGGTACCATAACCTGCTCAAAAGTTCATGGCTAGGAGATCATAGATCCTAAGGGGAACTTTTGTTTTCTATTAAGTGGTCATGCTGCTAAGCTTCATTCTAAATACTTATGTTTATAGTTGTATACTTGTACATATTGGCTAGTCTCAACTCCAGTAAGAGAAGACTCTTCTGCGGTGATAGTGGCTAGCACAGAGGCTCATGACTGCTTCAAGTGCCTAGTAGAAATAGCTCCACATGACCAGATGTGGATGCCATCTATATCCATCCTCCCTCCACCCAAGGCCCTGGATACCTGGCAGAAGGGATGGAAACAATCACGCCAGTGGATGGGACGAAGAGCTGTGTAATGCCAACTTCTAGCCATGACGTGGCTATTGCACGCATCAATTCTTAGTAGCTGTTGTTGCCTGCATAAGACCTGAACAAGATCAAACCATTCAAAATTCCAGCAAGGGGAGGGGAGGGGCTCCCAAACCCCCACTGCCTTTGAAGGGGCTACTGGCAGCCAATGGCTGACGAAGGGAGGGCATGGCTGCTCACAGATTGCTCATGGCCCTGTGGATGGTTATACTCCTTTGTGCAAAAGGGCAGCATTAAGTGAATTTGGGGGTTATCAATAGGAAAAGTAAATAGATAAAAAGAAGACAATGACGTTGAGAGGGAGACTGGGTGGCGGACACTAGCTGGCGGCAGATAGACATGGCCAATATACATTGCATAAATGTATGAAATTTCCAAGAATAAAAGTTACTACTGCAAATGCCTTGGAGGCTGGTTGTAGCGGAGCATGCCTGCAATTCTAGCAGCTTGGGAGGCCGTACCTGCCAGATTGAGGTTAGCCTGGAAGGTTTCAGGCTACCCTGTGTGGTTGTGGTGCTGTGTGACAGTGGCCCTGCCTCTTAAAAATTCCATTTGAAATTGCGTGTGGGCATATCACAAGGAGAGATCAGAGGGAGCAGGGGAATGAGGGAGATGAAGGGAAGGAAACTATCCTAAAACACACTTTGTTCCAAAATGCCAAAATGATATCCGCTACTTTGTATGCTAATTTAAAAAATAAAAATAATAACCCATCCACACATTCTTGGTAATCTGCTATTCCTTTTTCTACAGTGGTTCTCTTTCATGATGCTGATTTCCCTCAGTTGTCTCTGGAGGTTGGCTGATTGCTCCTATTTTTAGCAAAAGGATTAGACTGATCACTAAGGTCCTTAAGGTGGGTGGCAGATTGGGTCCATTCCTTCAGCACTATCGCTTTCTTTAAAAAAAAAAGTCAAACTAGAGGGGAGCGGCCAAACCTTCAGCTTTCCCGAGGGCTATGATCTATACAGCTTCCTCCCCCCTCCCCCCATTTCCAGGACACTTCCCGTCGCCTTCCAAAGTCATGACAAAAATTAATCTCCTAAGCCACAGTGCTGGGAGGAGGGGCACGGGAGCTTTATAGTGAGACGGATTAATTGCCTTTGTAAAGGCGTGATAGAAAGACTGGAAGGACTTTGTACTCTTGATTTTGTGCCTCCTACCTCATGACTCACTCTGTATGATGGATGCAGATTAGCTACGTGGACCATGCCCCACCTTCAAGGTCCGGATTTCTTTCTTGAACCACAAGACTCCTTTTCTTCCCCCTGCTCCTGAAGGTGTCAGAGATAACTTGATGACAAGCCCATACTATGAGATGCCAGGAGGTGTGTGACCTCTTCCCTTCCTCTGAGACATACACAGAGGCCCGCTGTTTAGCTTTTCTGACAACCTGGGTACTGGGTCAGATCCTCCGCCATGCTTGGGTTACAGCCCACTGCCTTCGACCAGCTCAATCTAAGGACACTTATTCCCACTCAGATTGCCATTCATGACACTTGTCATGCCTCCAGAGGGGAATTAGAGTTTTGAGGATGGTTTTATCCCTCCCCACCAATCAACTTGTTCACCCCATACATGTGTACCTTTGACCTCAGAATTTTTTCAGACCTAGGCAACCTCCTATTGTGATAGAAAACGGCTGAAGACTTCCAATATCAGAACATTTTTCTACCTTAAAACCATTTTTTAAACAATTAAAAGATTTTTCCTTTCTGCTCGCTGTATGCTGCTTGCCAAATCTTCCTACTAAAAAGTTACTTCCCAAAGTTTCTTTCTCTGGTTATTCAGACAAGGAAACTTTTCTGATGTGGAATGCCTAGTGCATGCTGTGAGTATGTTTTATTATCATTAGTTAATGAAGAAGGTACTTTGGCCTATGTCAGGGCAGAATAGAGCTAACCAGGAAAGCAAAACTGAATGGCAGGGAGAAAGAAGGTGGAGTCAGGGAGACACAAGCAGCTGCTGGAGAAGAAAGATGTGAGGTAACAAGCCATGAGCCTTGTGGTAAATAAACTAATAGAAATGGGTTAATTTAAGTTGTAAGAGCTAGTTAATAATAAGCCTGAGCAAAACAGGTCAAACAGTATGTAATTAATATTAGGCCTCTGAGTGGTTATTTTAAAAGCAGCTGCAGGACCAGGGACCAGGAGGTATGAGAAACCTCCAGTTACCCTTTTCTGAGCTGGAGATAAAAGGCTGCCCTGCCCCTCGCCTGCCCCCAGCCCCACCCACCTTAGTCAGACTCCTTTGCTTTGATCGCAGAGTCTAGTTTCTTCTAAGTGGTGCCATCCAGAATCTTTTTCTTGAGTTCTCCCCTGCTCTGAAACTCATGGGCTTCCTGCTCCTTTCTCCCTGGCTTGGCACAGACATTCACCGTGCAGGCTTTCCGCTCCATGTGGTGCCCCACCTAGACTTGTCTCAGGGCTAATTCAATAACCAGCCATTAAAGTCCAGGGCTAATTCAATAACCAGCCACTGCCTCCCCCAGCGGAAAGTTAACCATGTCATGATCTACAAATTCTCAACCCTTCCAGGACAAGCCTGCCTTCTCCTTCACTGCAGACTGTGGCTAAGTTAAAACCAGGTTTCACCACAAGCCAGATGCGAATGGGGCCACTCATTCTTTAGCGCCCACACTGAGTCACCCCTGAACTACATTAAAAAAAACCCCTCAATCCCCACCCTGCCAACCAGGACAACTTATTGATCCTGGCTTTAGCCAATCAGGAAGCTCAGTCCTCAACAATAAACACGTTTCTAGAACAAGGTTGAGCATGCGCTCCCACTACCAGGAAGTTTTCAGGGACTTGGCTCACACCAGCCAAAGTACCTTCAGAATTGGGTGGGGTTTGCTACTGCTCCTTCTCAGACAACAACCCGATATTCAATATTCCATCAAGAGGATCCAAAAAATGCTTCTGCAGAACTCCCAAATCTCCCCAGTCAACCTCTTGTTACTGCTTTCCATCCTAGGAATACATCTGGGACACGAAGGTCTGATCCTTCCTAACTCCTCCCCTGACCTGCAGTTCTCAGCCACAAGCTGTAAAACCTGTGTGTGTTTGTACATGCGTGCGTGTGTGTGCGTGCATGTGCATGCGTGCGTGTGTGTGTGTGTGTGCATGTACATGCGTGCATGCGTGTGTGTCTCTCTGTGTGTAGGCGCATGTGTGCATGCGCGCATGTGTGTGTGTGTGTGTGTGTGTGTGTGTGTGTGTGTGCAGGTGCATGAGTGCACACATATGTGCCTGCATGCATGGGGGGGTTAAAAGATGCCTACTCTGTCTCCCAGCCACAGCCCTCTGCTGCAGCAGAACTCTTCCTAAACACTGTCTGCTCAGCTTGAAACCTTCACTCGGCCCTTTGCCCTCTCAATGCTTATTTGCAATCATGTTATTTAATATACTGTCATTTTATATGCTGCTGTTGTGTGTAATATGTGTTCATAAGTGTGACTTGTATGTAAACTGTCTTTATGTGTCACTCTGTGTCCTAAGGGGCAGAGGAAACCTTGGCAAAGCCTTGCCATTGTTAAGGTCACAGAATGCTATGCCTGATTGTACACAGGGAACACGCATATGGGTGTGCGGATAGATGGATGGCCACAAGCATCTTAAGAGAAAGAAATTTTTGCTCAAATATATACATAGAACTTACAGATCATCTTAATGTGCTTTACTCCATCATCAACACAGCTTTCCTTTTACAGTGTACTTGGGTTAATAACTAGCTTTTGTGAGGCATTGTAATTTCCTGAGAGAAGGTTAAAGAAAGGGATGTGTTTTGGGATGAAAAAAGATTTTATATGAAAATTTATAAGGGATGGTTACATACATTATATACCACATATACCCTAGATCACATATGACATGTAAGTCTTGTGCTTAGAATTCCATTGCACTGAAATGAAATTAATACTAATTCTGTTTACAACAATACAATTTTCTTGAGTATTGATCCAATCACAAAAATGTTTACAAAAACTGGCCACAGAAAACAAGGGTTCTGCTTTATTCTTATACTGACATCTTGAAATGCTGAATGTGTTTTACTGATGTGTAAAGCCGTCATTTACTGCACAGATACTGCCTTCACAGAAGGAAAAAAATGGCTGCAAAGAGTTATTGAGTCAATCCTGATCACAAACGTACTTTGCTGGACAAAAACATAAATCTCTATAAATCTGGCCTATTATGCAAAATTTCATTCAAGTCTATGATCTTTGGTAATTAAATGAACAACTGCACTAATTAAATGAAAGTTCAGCACTGTAAAGGCCTGGAAAGTAAAGACAACCAAATTATTTTATTAACTGGAAGAAGACCCTCTCCTCTCCAGCCTCAAGGGAAAGGACCATGCTCTTACATTTCTTAAATCATGTCGTACTTAAAAAATATTAAAATATTTGCTGTATTATTCTGCCATGGTAAAAATGACACTCATCTCAGTTCTGATAGAAGAGCAAGTGATGATGCCATTGGGTCCCTCTAGTGTAACTTTGTTTACTCAGACCTCCCCCCATCATCCTTGAGAGAGATCAGGTAAAATGATTTAAGTATTTTCACTATCTTGCCAACATGATTTCCTTATTATTTAGTATAATTTGGATTTTTAAGAATCTAATTTAAAATTGATTAAATCTTAAGTCTTCCAGAAGAAACTCCATGGGGCCTATATTTTAAATCCAAACTTTTAAAGTTCCAAACAAACTTTTTTTCCTATTAATTAAAAAAGAAAACAATATTTACTGGCTCCAACCAATGAGGTTACTTTTCTTTATTTCCATTTGCTATAGCCAGGGTATGTGAAGATTTAAATGAATTCATCTGAACTGTAGTCTCTGTCTCCTTCATCCATTGGCTTTTCTTCTTTGATACATACCATATTTTTTGATTATTTTAGTAGAAATACTACCTTTGTCACATCAATGTTAAATCAGATACAGAAACCCAATTACAATGGTTCATAAATGAATAGGATCTAGAAATTTCTTCCTTGATGACTTTAGCAGCCATTTCTCTCTCCTGAAGATCTGCTGTCCTGTCTACTCAGGTCCTAGGTCATCTTAGCAATGTGACACACGGACCCATATTTGTCATGCTTGTCAATGGGAAACTGTAAAGTCCCTAGAAAACTTTTAAGGACAAAGCCTGCGTTCTTAAAATTTCAATGAGCTACACCCCTGTCATTAGAACTTCAACAGAGAGCATGGAGAATCAAAATACTATAGGTCTAAAGCCAACAATTAGAACTTGAGATACCTTAGCACTTCTCTCTCTCTCTCTCTCTCTCTCTCTCTCGCTCTCTCTCTCTCTCCCTTCCTTCCTTCCTTCCTTCCTTTCTTTTTTTGTTTTTTTTTATATTTAAAAATTTCCATCTCCTCCCCTCTTCTTCCCCCTTCCCTCCTCTCCCCTCCACCCATACCCCCCCCCCCTCTTCAGGTCAAGGAGCCATCAGGGTTCCCTACTCTATGTTAAGACCAAGGTCCTCCCAACTCCCCCCAGGTCCAGGAAGGTGATCAACCAAGCTAAGAAGGCTCCCACAGAGCCTGTCCATGCAGAAGAGTCAAAGCTCAGCGCCTTTGTCCTTGGCTTCTCAGTCAGCCTCCACCGTCGGCCACATTCAGAGAGTCTGGTTTGGTCTCATGTTCCATCAGTCCCAATCCAACTGGAGTTGGTGATCTCCCTTCCTTTCTTTCTTTCTTTCTTTCTTTCTTTCTTTCTTTCTTTCTTTCTTTCTTTCTTTCTTTCTTTCCTTTCTTTCTCTCTCTCTCTCTCTCTCTCTCTCTCTCTCTCTCTTTTTTCTCTCTCTCTCTCTTTCTTTCTGTCTCCCTCCTTCTTTCCTCTCTCTATATCTGTATCTGTATCTGTATCTGTATCTGTATCTGTATCTGTATCTGTAGCTGTAGCTGTAGCTGTAGCTGTAGCTATAGCTATATCTATATCTATCTTATAGTCTATCTATTACCTTCCTCTGTATATGACTTAACATTCTTGAGGTCAAAATTCACCTTTAATCCCAGCACTGGGGAGGCAGAGGCAGATGAATCTCTGTGAGTTCAAGCCTACCCTGGGCTACTCAAGATCGATCCAGTCTAAAAGAAAATCAGAGCTAGTGGTGGCTCACACCTTTAATCCCAGTACTTGTGAGCCACAGGCCTTTAATTCCAGCACTAAGGAGGAAGAGACAGGAAGGACTATGGTTGGGTGGAAAGAGGAATATATGGCAGGAGGAGACAGGAGATCAGCACATTTTGTCTGAGGATTTGTGGAAACAGGATCTTGCCCCTTTCAGTCTGAGGATTTGGTAGAGGTAAAAAGTCTATTTAGTGGTTGGCTCCTTTACTTCTATGATCTGACTCTGGGTTTTATTATTAAGACCAATTAGCTACATTACCCATTTGTAGCAATGATAACTGATTTTGCCACAATCCCCAGGCTAACAGACTTCAAGTTATCAAGAGTTTTGGGTAACACACTCCACATGATGAATGAACTTTAGCTAAATGCCCTCCCATATGGAGATAACATTTTCCTTCCTCAAAGGGCACAACCAGCCCCCCCACCCCAATCACAGACAGCTTCTTTACAAGCATGGACTGCTTAGGCACTTGTCAACCATGTGGCATGGAACATTCCCCATTCTCTGAACCCTGTAAGAAGGTTCTTCTACTGTGCCACACGAGTCTGACCTCTGCTCAGAGCCCCCAACACACAGTCTGTCTGTCTATGTTGTTAGCAACTTCTAATAAATCTCTTACTCAATAAATCTCTTGCTGTCTGAGTGTTCCCCTTGAATATGGCACCTGTGACCTTTTATCTCCTAACACAATCTATCTTTCCAATAGCAGGCCAACTTAGTTTTACATTAATGATAAAAAAAAAAAATCCCGAGGCTAGCTCTCATGAAAAAACTCATAAAAGTACACAGGAATCTGGTTTGATCCAAGCAGTTCTGAACTAGGAAGGCTGGATCCTGCCCAAGGTCTGCATGGCTGGCTATAGGGACCTGGACGAGGGCATTTCAGCGGTAAGATGAGGAAGTCTTGTCAAGTTTGCTCAGACTCCTTTGGGTAGCAATAGTATCAAGTCTGCTATGTAGGGCATAAAATTTGTATAATAAGTGGTCTCCAAAAGGAGTCATGCTGCTACAAGCCCAAAGCACCACGGTCAGGGGCATTCACAGAGCCTTGGACATGCCCCCACACACTGCTGACATTCTCTGGGAAACAGGAGAACCAAGTCCACTTTGGAGTCCGTTCAATTTCGTCTATTTTCCAGCTTTCAACTCTGTGATAAAAACAAATCGAAGACCACCCCACAGTAGCATTGTGTCAGATCCAAAGCGGGGGCAAGAGGGGAGTTCTGAGGGGAGGGGGGCCTCTGATCAAGGCTGGAGGCCTGGGTCCTGTTACCATTTTGCAAAGCTCCAAGGAATCTGAACAAAAGGAACAAGGGCTTTGAAGGTCCCTGCCAGGCTCTTCTTAAGAGCGATGGGATTAGGAGGAAAATGAAGCTCCTGAGAGCCTGACCAAGCATTTCCCATCCCTGGCAGCCTCCCCAACACAGTGCAATCACCTTCATCTCACGACTAAAAAAAGAAAACACGGGACAGTGGCTTTACTTGATCTCTTTGATTGGATGGTAAAGCTTAGGCCCTAAGTAGACAAAGCTTCATGACCAGGCAAAGAAATGCAGGGCAGAGCACAAGTCCACGCAAGACTTCATTTCCAGAAGAATGGGGCTTAATTTCTGTGTCATAAATGCTCGAATCTGCACAACTTTCCTCACTGGGACCATTCAATTTAAAAAGCAGTGGAAGTGTGAGCTCACTTTGGTGGTAGCCATTAATAGCTCTCATTCGGATGAACATGAAAGCTTTCCCCCACCACCGCCACACAAAAAAAAATAATAAATAAAAAGAAATAAATGAATCAACGCCTTAGCAAGCACTGAAAGAAGAGTTTAATATATTGGCTAAAAACACAGCGCACACTGAAGGAATGGATTATGGACGTAAGCCATAAAAATGTTTTCAATTTCTTTTGCTGTTAAGATACATCGTAAGAAACTAGTCAATTTCTGGAGAGTCACTCGAGGCGATTTGCATATAGAATGTTTATTGCAGGATGGCAGATGTGACTTGGATAGAGTGAGCAGGGCCAGCTCTTGTGGATTTTGCTGTCCTTTTCTGTGTAGGCTTCCAGTAGCAGAGGAAACAGGAG